>NC_056749.1:402877844-402917844 GCF_019279795.1 Protopterus annectens
ACTTATGAAGCACCAGGCAAAGATATCAGGAGCAATAATTGACATTATGCAAAAATCAAGCTAATTAAGAAATTTCCCCAAAGTCAAACTGACAATACGACCACTATAACTATAGGCATATAAATGTGTATTTATATATATATATATATATATATATATATATATATATATATATATATATATATATATGAGTGTGTGTGTATATATATATATATATATATATATATATATATATATATATATATATTAATATATACGGGTCTACCTGAAAACGCCGACAATGAGATAACCGACACGAAAACACCGAAAAAAAAAAAAAGTTCAAAACCATGAAACTTCACATGCCCGACAAACCAAAATCCCGACAAACAACAAAACAAATACCTTTCCCAAAAAACACACACATAACACAAGCACACCAAAAACCTTACAAACCCTACAAGACCAAAATCTAATTTAATATCATGTTCAAGCCATTTCAAGAGAAAACACTAACATTTTATTTACCTGCAAGTCCTGTGAGACTACTGCTTGTTTGTGATTACATGGGATTTTTAACTGGATTTCCTCATTTAAGGTTTGGGTATGGTAAGCATTTGAAATGTCAGAACCCACAAGAGTGAGTCCCACAACTCAATAACTCAGAAAAAGGACCTACATTTATTAAGTCTGAGAAGGCCATTTCTCAGAATATTCCCTTTTTTCAAGGTATGGTGATCTCAATGTTTATATATATATAAGTTCAGAGGGTTTGACGGGCTCTCCCCCTTATCAGGGGTACAGGGAGCTTGATCCTGCAAAATAAAAAAGTTTAAAGGAGAGTAGCAATGTTTGAGATTCACTCTTTTGTTGCAATTCCATTCTTTTTTTCTGCATGTCATCAGTCAGCATTTGCAGTGCTCACATTTCAGTAAGAAGCCTTTGGATACTACCATTTTTTCCTATAATATTACAGGTTGTTTAATTTTAAATTTTGATTTCCTTTAATTTTTCTTTTTCTTGGAGTTTTAAAAGTTTTTTGTAAGAGTCATTTAGGAATAACTTCCTTTTCCATTCACAGACTGAAAAGGAATTAAATCTAGCTAATAGAGTGATGAGAACACTGTTTTAAGAGCACAGAGTAATCTTGCTATACAAGAACTGGTTTGCTTAATATAGATGGTCATGATCTAATCTCTGAATGTAACCTGATTTTTATGTGTTCAAGAAATGTCTGCCAAGAAATCCACCTCAAGAGTGAATCTCTTAGTAATGCAAGTATTGTGCTGGCTTTGAAAGCTGGTAAAGAAGATGGGAAGTGCTGTCAAACAGACAGCAGGAGATGTCCTTATGTACTCCCTGCAGATAAAAACAGAGCTGAAATTAAGCTGCTACATGATCTACTGTTGTTGTTTACTGAGTGACACTGTCAACTTTTAGTGCCTAGCCCAAGATGTGCTCTCAACAGTGAGTAGGGGGTGCTTAACAATTGTTAAGCCCTTTTCTAGTGTTGTTAAGATCAGGTCTTGTCCTAGAGCATCTTTTATCTGATCACACTGCTCAATGCACTACAAAATAATTAAATCTGTAGAAAAAGAGGTCTTACGTAAGCTGATTCAGAGAGTTTTGTATGCTTTTCTTGGAGACAGATTTGATATCCAGAGCACCACTTCTGAGTTCTGAGACAGCAGATATGTGAAGACCTAGAATGACACACCTAGAGGTAGATGGAGATGGTCCTGTTACAGGAATCCAGAAGGAAGAGATGGAGGGACTAAAAGACTTAGAGAGACAGAGAGATAAATACTGAGAGAGACTGTGTCTTAGTTGTATGGGACTCTATTGAAGGTAATTGCTATATATCTTTGTTAAGCCATAACACTTTTGTCTGGGGAATAACCTTTATACAATAAACTTTGCATGGTTTCTAAGGCAGGTGGTGTCTCCTGCCGTTAATATTGATAAAACAATAAACAACATAAGATTGACAGTAAAATGATCAAAATAAAAATATCTTAAAGTAAGAGATCTAAATTAAAAAAAATCTAAACAAAAAATACTGACAAAATTAAAGTTATACTATGGGTTTATGCCTTTTCTCCACTGTTGTGTGACTTCGGAATTGGTATATATAATTAGCAGATGGTGTGGGGGGCACAGATTTGTCAGACATTTTTCAATGTTTTTCAAGGGGGCCCCTGCACAGGCCACACTCCCTACTAATTATGTATATCAACTCTGAGTTCTTAGACCTCTTTCTCTGTTAAACTCTTTCTCACTTCGATTTCACCACACCTGGTTTTAAAGTTGTGTGCGAGTGTGTGCATGTGTTTGAACCACATCCATCTACCTACCTTCTGGCATAACCCTTTCAGTTCATAGGTAAGTACTAGGCAATCAGTCTGCAGACCACTACACGTCTAGCCAAACCCCTCTAATCAAAAGTTCCCCTCTGGCCTCAAAGAGGCAAGATAAGATAGTTTAGGGTAAATTTAATGCTGCCCTTCTAATTATACAGTTTCAGCTTAAAGATTGTCAAAGTGTTACTTTGTTTAACATGTAGTGTAAATTTGTTCCAGAGGTAAGGGATAAATTGGATATGACACTATCACACCAATGCATCTTATTTATTGCCTGATGAAGGATTAGTTTCTTTAACTGGGTATTTGAGGTGCCATTTGTTCTATGAAGGAATAGGAAATCAAATATGGCTGGGTCTTTCATGACTTGAAAGGCTAGACACAGATCTCCATGGAGAAGTCTATCAGGCACTGCCATTCTGTCCTGATAACTAAGATTTATGAGGCCACTGATATATTTGATTATGAATCTCAGAGGTCTCTCAAGAGTTGAGTGAAATTTTAGACATATACATGCCAAAAGGTGAATTATATTCAATAATGGTCCTGATGAGATATGAGTAAATGAGAGTTAAGACTTCTTTGGATCTAGTGAAGATGCTGTTGTAATGTAGTAGTAAAGTAGTAATAGTACATTTTCAGTTGGCTTTTAGTGACGTTCTTCTAGCACCACATTTTCAGGGAGTGCTAAGATAGCAACCAAGGTCATTTACCAACTTATTAAGGCATGAATCCATAATCAGTTCTATTCACATCAAGATGGCATGAATCCCCATCAATTCTATTTAAGTAATTTTAATATGGTAGTCATTTGATAATAAGAACATTTTTTTTAATAAGGGCACATTGCATTTTTGTAACTTACAAAATAGGATATTAACTTAACTGATCAAATTTTTTTAGAGTTAAATTAATGTCTTCACCAAATAACTTTAGCATTTCTTTAAATGTGTTTTGATTAATTCCTGAAGTCTAAATAATAAATTGGCAGATTTAGAGGTTTGTATAGTAGACAGTGGTACAGATGTGTTATTGGCCATAGAGACTTGGTTTAGTTGCAGTAATAAACCAATAGTTCTACCGGGACTTTCTGGACATAGCTACAGAGCTTAGAGAAGGTGAGGTAGGGTATCAATTTATGTAGCTAGGAGGCATTATTTAGTGAAAAAAATTCAGTGACGATATTGCAGAATTTCTTAAAGTATGTGTTGACATTAGGGGAATTAATGCTGATATGGTAGTTTTTTACAGACCTCTAAATATACTTAAAGAAACTGGAAGCAGTTGATACAACTTATTAAGAAGGGGTTTATTTTAAATAAGATGGATTTTATCACTAGGGATTTAAATACTTTCAATAAATTGGGTAGCACCTACTTCATTCATTATGTCCTTAAATCAGTTGATAATAGACAGTATGACTAATTGTTATATTCAAATAGTGAATGAGACCATTAGAGGCACAAATATATTACATGTTATTTGGATATGTAAAAGACTAAATCTAAATAAGTGCTTATTTTGATCTTATCTTTTCTTGTTCAATTCTGATTAACCCGTGAAATGGTAAACAAAGTTATGTCAATCAGATTTTTTTTTAAATATATGCTTATTCAAACCTTGCATTGCTATGCAGTTTTTGAAAGCCAAGGTATAAGTGAAAATTGGGAGGTCTTTTATAAATTTGTTAACTATTTGATTGATCATTATGTTCAAGAGGGGATAAAATTAGTCAGTAAGGTTAAAAGCTATCCTTGGTGGAACTTAAAGCTATATAAGCTAAGAGGGAAAAATGTTTGTGGAGATAATACAAAATCCCCTTAAGTTTCAAATAAGAGTAATTATAGTAAATTTAGGAAAACATATTTAAACGCCATCAAAGAGGTGAGCTCTAACTACGAGCTTAACTTAGCAACTAAATTGAAGACAATAATAAAGGTCTAATTAAACACCTAAGGCATTACAGTCTTAATAAGCCATCTGGTATTTTGTTTTAAAATATGAATCTAACAAAATTACAGACTCAAATGTGTTAAAAAACATGTTTTCAGATTTTTTCATTCTTCTTTTTTTTTTTTTTTTTTTAGTAAATCCATCATTTTGGGAAATCATTTTTCCACATTAGCTAGAGGAACATATTCCAATATGAGCGAAGATTTTTTTAAAGCTTGCTTTATCAAAAATACAATATAATTTAGCAATGGGAACTGATGGTCTCAATGTATATTTTTAAAAGGGATTGTTGAAAGGTTAACCCCCTTGTTTTGTGTAATTATTTCAAAGATCTTTTAGGAAGATATTTGTCCCAGTATTGTGGAAGAAAGCTACTGTAGTTCCTGTTTTGAAAAGTACACCAGGGCATCTAGTACAGAACTATCAACCCATGAGCTTAACATGTATATTGGGCAAGTGCTTTTAAAGGGCACTGTGCCTTTCTTGTAAACAAGTATTGGATTTTGGATCTTATGTATATTAACATACGTTTTTACCATGTGGATCATTTATTATCAACATGATAAGCTTCTGCAAGTACATTGTTTGTTCTTTAGATTACACATTAGTTGTGGATGTCATGTTTTTGAACTTAGCAATATCTTTTTAATTTTTCCTCAGGAAACAGTTATAAAGTCCCTAATGAAAGCTGATAAGTTCAGCTAAGTAGTTAGATGAGCATTAAAATGGCTAACGGGTAGGACTTATAGAATGAAATTTAAAAACATTTATTCTGATTACAGACTGATAGTTAAGGGGTGTGACTCAGAGCCAGTGTTAGGAACATTGCTGTTTGGCCTGGCGATGTCCAAAATGTCCAAGTCCATAATTTACATGGTTGAGTAGGTTTGCTGATGATATTAAAACTGGTCAACAATACTAACACTGTTGACTGGTTCTCATTACCAAAATATTTGAACAATCTACACATACAGGTTATAACTAAAGATATGAGTATTAACACCAATAAATGTACACGCTTACATTCTGGGTATAGCAACAATCATTACCGTTATGCTTTGGATAATCATATTTTCTTTCTTCCCAAGTAACAAAAGACTTGGATGTTATGGTAGATACTAATCTGAAATTTGATGTCAATGTAACTAACACTATTAGGAGACATTATGGCCTTATAAGGAATATTCTTCATGGTTTTACAAGCAAATATAGTCAGGTGACACTGCATATTTATTTAACAAGTATGTTTCGATGTGTAAACATTCTCCATCTAAAGTTATTGTAACATATACAGAAAACATCTACCAGTCACACAAATTGTTTTAAGACTTTATATTACATAGATTGACAGGAATATCTGTCATCATATTTTTAAGGGATGATTTTATTTTAATATATAAGTGTTTTAAGAATAATATAATGGCTTCCATTCTAAATATCAATTTTGTTGACCAGGACATTGGAACAAGGAACACAAATTTAGTTGGAAGACTGCCTTTTACAAACTCAAAGTTTGTAAAACTCAAATAAGTATTCTTTCATTCATTTCAGGGCAGGCAAGACTTGAAATTTATTACCGAGACAAGTTAGATTGGCAGATGATCTAACATCTTTTAAGAGGTCATAGGCAACTGTTTTTCAAACCTTTTATACTATCCAGTAACATTCATAAGGCAAACTTTAAAATGGACAGTTTAGGCCCTGAGTCTGTAAACTAATAAACTGAAACATTAATGAGGTTAAGGAGTCAAGACAGATCACATCTGGTTTGTAAAATACATTGAACTTGCTCAGATTTTAACATAACCTTTTTAGTAAGAAAATGATATATGTTAGGTAAAATAACCGTCATCAGCTAGATAACCTCTTGGTTTATTAATATATTTGCATGTTATATATTTGTTTTATTGAATATTTTTATTTTTGAAGGAAATAAAAAATGGCTTGTGTGACTGAAAGTCAGGTTATTGGACAGGCCAGTTTTTAATTTTGTATGAGACGACAGCACATTGGGGATAAGGGAATTCACCCTTTCCCCTATTTAGTGAGATCTCATAGTTGGCATATATATAATTAGCAGGGATTTGGGGGGGGGGGGTGTGCAGGAGTTATGGTTATTTATTTATTTTTTGATAGGTTGCTTTTCAAGCATTTGTGCTTGATGAGCCGTAGTTCAATATGCTACTTTTTCAATGAAACAACATATATCCAGCTGCACAGTGATTTATTTTTAATATTGCATTTGCTGCTTCTGCATTATCTTATCGTTTAGAGGCATTATCTTCCTTATTGCTTTCTCTGGTAATTCCAAAGCACATTTCCCTTACTAAAGTTACCAAAGGTATTCATAGAACCGTCCAAACAGCTTATTGCTAAATGGAATACGGGTGAGTAATTCTTTCTTTCTTTCAATAAATAATAACAGATTTGCAACCATGAATCAGATTAATAAACATTTTTACAGACAAAGTTAGTCACTGTATAGCATAGCAGAACTGCTAATAATTCAAGGTACATTTTTCTAAATGTTATAAGCAGACTGTTAAGGCTCTTATGCATAGAAAATGTACTACATTTTTTTATTTAAATATGGTACAGCCATACTGTAGTTAACTTATTAATTTAAATTAATAATAGTTTCACTAAATAAAATAATAAAGGAGAAAAGAATATTTATTAACATAAAGTATACCACAGAAGGGTCCAACATCATAAGAAGTGACTGGGCATAGTGAGAAAGCCACAGGGTGTTGCATGTTTCCTCATATGAAGTAATCCGTTATAAACATAAGACCTCAATGAAAAGATTTTTAAACATGAAATGACAAGTCATTTTACAGATCCACAAAGCCACATGGTTTTGGATGTATCCACACATAAGAGAAAACTTAGAAACAGAAATATAACAACAAAATTAAAATATTCTAAATACATGATTCTAACCACTGTAGCAGCTTCTAAGCTCACATTTTTAAAATAATGCATATAAATAGTTTCTTCATTTATTTATTTGACTTTTTTTTACCAGTGTGGTCTGACTGGGTCTACAGAACCCATTTACAGCAGAGGCCTGGGGAGAAAAGCTCCACATTCAGTACAATACAAATGACATTAGAACTACAATACCAAAATAAGTTAAAAGAACATAAACTATGCTACAAGATATTACAATATATACTTCACAGCTAGACAACTCTATAGTGTTAAAACATTATGTACAATAATGGTCACTCTCATCATATGTAGGTAGTGCAATGTATGACATTGACTGTTACAGTACATGAAAAAATAGAATGTTGGGTTCAGTTATGAAAATAATAGCCAGAAAGTTAGTGATGCAGAAAGATAGTGAGAGAGTTAAGAAGAACAGAGGCATCACAGTCTGAGCAGTAGCTTAAGGATATGCTATAGGAACAGAGAAGGAGTTAGAAGAGCCATAAGATCTTGCAGAGTATGACGGAGTGAAATGTGACAGAAGAGGAGGATGAGGCTAATGTGGAAGAAGAAGAAGAGCTGAGCGTTAGGGAGGCTTTATGCAGGAGAAGAGCCAAGTATTTTTGAGATGATTTTTTAAAGAGGCATTGAAATGGGTTAGGCCAGGCACAGAACTGGTAGATAGTGATAGTGAATTCCATAGTATAGAGACAGAGTATGAATACAGAGAGTGACCTGGTTTTCTTGTAGGTTTTGAGATAGCTTAGAGATTTTTGTCTTCTGATCGTAGGACTCAGTTTGGTGTGTAAGGTGTGACTAGATTGGCTAGTGCAGGGCAGGCAGTAGGCTCGAAAATAAAGTTGTGCAAGGTGGATAGCTGAATAAAGGCAAGTTGGTTGGGGATTTCATGCCAGTTTAGTTCTAGTTGCGGTTTACAGTAGTGTGTGTGAAATTTAAAGTTTGTGGCAAACTTTGCAACATTGTTGTAGCACTGTTCCATCTTGCTTATGGTAGAAGTTAATAAGTTAGTTAGGATAGGAGCACCGTAAAGAAGAGAGGGAAGTAAAAATGTTTTTGCAAGGGTAGTTTTGGTTGCTGCAGTAAAGAAATGTTTGTTTCTATATAAGAGTCCCAGTTTTTGATCACTCTCCTTTGCATTTTGCTGTATATGGGGGTTGAATGAATGTTTATTGTCAATGATAACTCCTAGACGTTTAGTTTCCTAAACTATTTCGATGACAGTGTTGTCAGATGCAAGGATGTTGAAATGATCAGTGACAGTGGAGGTGTTTTTGGGGCGAAACAGTACTAGTTTAGTTTTCTTTGGATTAAAAAAGAGTTGGGCGTTTCTTAGCCAGGATTCAACAGCAGTAATGGACTGTTGAGATTTTGAAAGTAGTTCTGGTAGTGATTGAGCAGTACAGATTATAGTGGAATCATCAGCGTACTGAATGAGGGTTCCAGGGTGAGAGACAGTGTGAAGGTTGTTTGTGAAAATGTTGAAGAGTAGGGTCCGAGGATGGAGACTTGAGGGATTCCAGTAGGGTTATGCAGAAAGGGTAAGAGTTCATTGGACCATTTCACTGCTTGTTTACGATCCTTGAGGTAGCTCTGGAACCATTTTACTGTGTTATTTGAGAAGACTAAGTTAGACAGTGTATTCAATAGTAAGGGGTGAGACACTGTGTCAAAGGCCTTGGAGAGATCAAGAAAAACTGAAGCTGTATAGCATCCTGCATCTCTGGCCTTGTTCATGGTGTCTGTAAAGGATAATAAGGCTGTAGCTGTGTTGTGGCTGGGTCAGAAGCCATGCTGGGTTTTGGTTAAAATATTATTTTGGAATAGGCATAGCATTACCTACCGATGAATACCTCTCTTGGGAATTTTGGATATAGGTGACAAGATGGATATAGGATGGAAATTGGATGGTTCAGAAGAGTTGCCTCCTTTATGGATGGGGGTGATGTGAGATTGTTTCCATATGATAGGATACTGATAGGGTAGATGATTGAGTTGGCAGCCAGTTTGAGGTAGTGTGGTAGAAGATTGTCAGCTGAGGTGGACCAGGGTTTTAGTTTTTGTAGCAGTTTCTTAATGGTGTCAGTGGGTATGGGTCGAAATGAGAATGGAGTTTGTATGACACTTTGTTAAGTAGGGGGGGTTATTAATGACAGGATTTGAAGTAGTTGATGGTCTAGGGTTGGTGTCCAAATAGGTTGAAGGTGGAGGGGGGGGTCCAGCATTAGGGCTGGTAGTTAGTAGGTCTGATATTGATTTTATGAAGTGCTTGTTAAAGTTTTTAGGTATTTGTGATTTAGGGGCATCTGGTGATAGGGCGTGCTCTCTGTTTGTTCCAGGGTTAAGTAGAGAAGATGTGAATTACCAAAATTTATTGGGGTTGACTTTATGCTGGAGTTGAAGCTGGGAATAGTAGGACTTCTTATCTCTGCTGATTAGTTTTATCACTTTGTTACATTGTGTTTTGAAATTGACATGATTTTGTTCATTTTTGTTTAGCCTCCATGTCATCCAGGCTAGGTCCCTTTGCTTCATCAGGTGTTTACATTCCTTAGAGAACCATGGTGCTGAGTTCTTTTTGATTCTTTTCAAACAAATGGGAGCGGGGGTATTAAATATGTGAAGGTAGTCGTTTAAGGGGTGTTCAGTGCACTTCATGCAGGAGATTGTTGAATTCATGCTGACAAAAATTAGTTGAGTTCCTAACTGATTTTACAGTGTGCACTCATAGCTGTTGGGAGTTTGTTCTAAGGGAATAAGCTGGCAGATGATCACTCAGGGAGCTAGACAGTGTACCAGAAGAGGGGTAATTGATGGGGTCAGATACTAGGATCCAGTCTAGGGTGGATTGGCAGGTAAGATCCTTGCTGTATCTTGTTGGAGTATTGATGAGCTGATTTATACTATTTGTGGGGGATTTGGAAGCTATGGTTTGCCAATCTATTTTTACATCACCTAAGATTATTGTTTCAAGGTTTATTGTCTGGGATGTCCAGGATAAAACATTTTCCAACACTGGTATATTGCTACCTGGTGGGATATATATTACTATAATGCAAATTCTTTTTGAGATGTTGAGGTTCAAAAAAGAGATTAGTACCTCAGCATTAGAAAAGATGGTGTGGGGTGTGATGTTGAATGCAGAGGGATATAGAAGGGCTGTCCCTCCCCCTTTTTTAAATCTATCTCTTCTGGTTATTGCAAAGTTTGCAGGTATTATCTCAGAGTCTTTTACACTGGGGTGTAGCCATGTTTCGGTAAGGGCTAGTATGCCAGGTTTATTTTGATCAATCCAAGCATGCATTGGGGCTATTTTATTACATACACTTCTAAGGTTTAGTGTTAAGTATGTTTAAATCTTTGTGGTTACTCTTGTGGTTAAGATTAGAGGATGGGCCTGAGTTAGGATTTATGTCTCCACATTTGAGAAGATAGGTAATGAGGAAGGAGTATCATGGGAAGTGTTTTTTTATTAATATATGATGGTGTCAAGTGTGGTTTCACAGGAGGTGAGGAGGCCAATCTGTGGCTTGAATAATATGGGAGGGTATAGGCGAAATGCTGGCAGGAGATATGTGAGAAGCTGTGTTGTTTATTGGGGAGATGGTTGAAGGAGGTTGTTGATGTGTATTGGTATGTGGGGGGATGCAAGGATATAGCTGTGGTGAGATTGAGAATTAAGAGTAAAGAGCTTAGGCAGGTTAGAAGGAGCATGTCAACTGTGATGGTGGGTTTAAAAATAGTAAAAGTGGTATTTATGTGTTAGAATGTACTATCAGATGTAACAAGAGATGTATACTATCTAGTGATATGTGAGCAGCTTAATAAGAAGGGGTGGGAGATGTTGTTGGTCAGTACTCAACCTAAGGTGCAATGTTATTTTGATGTGTGTATAGTAGAAGAGAAGGTGGTAAGCCTGGAGGTAATGTAAGATAGTTTGAGGTGGTGATTGCATTGTGCTGTTGAAGCACAGTAAGATGCCAAGAAGTATAGTAGGGGGATGAGAATTCAATGTGATGGATGTAAGAGAAAGCAGATAAGTTTGGTTAAATAAAAGTAGGTAAGGTGTGAATGAAATGTGGGTCTAGACAAGGTAGAGTTGTATATAACTGAATCATAGGAATAAGGGGGAATTTTTTGCTTTGGATATGAGTAGAGGAGCTGGAGGAGGGTGGGATATGGAAGCAGGGTAGGGGAGCAGAGTGAGTGAAGTGAATGAAGCAGGGAGAAACCCCCCAGATGGTTTACCACCAAAAACAATCAGTGTACCGGAAGAGGGGTAATTGGTGGTGTGCACTACATGTATTTGTATGCATCTGGAATCAGTAGGAATAAAGGGAATACGCTTCACATTTGTAAAAAACTAAATTTTTTTGTGAATATCACTACTGAATGATTCCTATTCAGAAAAGTAGAGCAAAGGCTGCCCATATTTAAATATGCGTTAAACATCAGCATTCTTTAACAAAGTTAGCAGTATCATTTCAATGGACTGAAACTGAGGAATTGCTTTCCCTTCTATGCAAAGCCTGACTTCTTACTGGCACCTATATTCTGACTCTCGGTACTGATACTGAAACTTTTACTAAGCATGACTCCATCACCTTATTGTTTGTTATAAAGAACCATACAGTGCAAAATGCAGCACAAATAAACACATAAATAAAATAAATAGAAGGCCGACATCATTGACATTTTCTGCTATCCGTAGCAGATAAGTGAAGTAGATATCTTTGTTGTGATAGAAAGTACAGTTGTGAAAGTTGTACATACCTAACAGTAGATGTTATAAATCCTCACCACTGGAGTAGCCTTTAGCATATATGGGTTGTTTCCTGTCTAGGAATCACCAACCAGACAGCTTCAGAAAGCACTGATTCACACACACACACACACACACACACACACACACACCTACCTTTACACTGTCTGCTGATTGACCAGCCTCAAGGGGGGAAACCAGCAGTCAGAGTAAAGACTTCTTCAGAACCTTCTTACCATACAGAGACAGAGAAAGAGAGAGAATGAGAGAAAGAGTGTGAAACAATCCTGAATAAAAAACAGAAACAAGAAAGAAACACATAAAGTGGAAGCTCATATAGCCCTACTTTACTTCCCAACTAGAACTATCTACAAGAGTTGGGAGATGAAGGGTGGGTGTGGCTACTGCAGCAGTGAGGAAGTCAAACATCTACTGTTGTGGGTATGTGCAACTTACACAGCTATAGTATGTTCATTATTCCTAGTGGTGAAGTAGTCTGCCTATCCAACAAAAGAGTTAAAAGGATACAGATGCAGGTGCCCCTAGAGAATGGTCTTAGCAAAGTTAGCCCTGGACCATACAAAGGAATCCAGTTTGTAACAGAAAGGTATGCACAGAGGACCATGTAACTGCCTCTAGAATGCCTATGGAGTCCACTGCTTTCCAAGGTTCAAATAGAATGTGTCTTGATGATGCCCAGAATGGATTGTGGAAATAACAAAAAACAACAGGTAAGCACATTCACCTGGAAATTATCCACTTAGATACAGGCTGTCCCATTTTTTCCCTTGATAAGAAATAAAGAGCTGATCAGCTTTCTACAGAACTTAATTATGTTAAGATAGTAAAAAAAAAATAATACAACAAAAACACTGAAGTGGTCTTCAAAAAACACCAGCTAAAATCTCTTTAGTGAAGTAAAGTTTAATAGTTGCTTTCATCAAATAAACTTCATCAGAAAATAGTGCATACATACAATCAAATACATATATAGAAATTTGAACAATTTTACCCAAACATTTTAAAACCACAATTAAACAACAAAACAATCAACTCTGAATAACAAACTGCATTAACCATTTCAGTGTTTTTGTTTTATTAGTTTTTATGTTACACTACATCTTTGGGAATATTTCATTTTTTTAGTTTTGTTAAGATAATACTGGGGCTGTCTATACATGTCTAGAGTCTCCCTAGTTTTTAACTTCTGAGTAGAAAACTGGGTAATTGATGGCCTGATTTAAAGTAAACTCGCAATACACTTTGGGCATAAAAGAGGGATTTTTTTTTTCTTAATGTGACCCTATCTATATGGAATATGAGGTAAGATTTACCATCCCATGACAGCTTGCAACTCAAACACTCTTCTTGCAGATGTCAGAACAATGATTAGTACAATTTTCCACATCAAGAACCTTAAATCAATTTGATGAGCAGGTTCAAAAGGTGACATAGTCAACTTCTCTAGCACAAAGCTGAGATCCCAAGAAGGAGCAAGCTCTTTATGAGTAGATCTCAGGTATGCAACTCATTTAAGAAACTTTTTTACCACACAGAAGAAAGAGGAGGAGCCATGGCAGACATGCTGAAATGGCTGCAAGATGAACCTTTACAGATTAAAGTAAGTCACACAAATATCTGAGCATCAGTGATACAAAATCTGTGATGGGCCCCTGGTTATTAGTGAGACACCAACTAGAAAACTGTTTCTACTTACCAGTATAGGATCTTCTAGTAACAGGTTTTCTTGACTGTTTTAGTACCTGATGCGTGTCCTCAGGAAATAAGTACCTGCAAGATATTAGAATTGAATCATCCAGACAGTCTGTTGAAATTAATTGACATTGGGGTGTAACAAACTCACCCTGTTTTGTTTGAGTAAATCCAGTTTGTAAGCCTTATAGTAACTAACGTTTGCCAGTTCCGTATGCAGGGGGAGACAATTTTGCCTGGGCCAAAGGGGAGTCACAGTAATGATTTATGGGGAATCCTTCTAAATCTTCAGAGTTATCACATATACCACTAGAAAATGTGAGAAAGCATAGAAGTACATTCCCTTCCAAGGGAATGAAAATGCATGTGGTTTCCAGGCCTGCCTGCAAGGAGCTCTGGGGCAAAATGTGTTTAGTTGCCTCCTCTGAACACTGGTGAACAGATTTACTTGAGGTGTTCACGACAGCTGGATCAGTTCCTAGAAGATGTCTTCATTCAATTTACACTCAAGGGTTTGTCCTCTCCTGTTCAACTTGTCTGCCACTATGTTTTCCTTTAAAAGAATGTAAGATGATTGTAGGGTTAAGGAATGCTGAAGAGCTAACTCCCAAGCCATCAGAGCCAGTCTGCACAGGGGGTACAACCTTGTATGTCCCTGCTTGTTTATATACAAGATGACTGTGGTATTGTCTGTAATCACTTGTTGAAGTCCTGGTGGCTATAGGTAATGGAGAGATTTCAAGGCATGGATCACAGTGGACATCTCCTTTATGCTGATAGGCTTTAGTCTGTCTGAATGACTCCACAGGCCTTGTAGTTTTGTTCCCATTAAAATTGCTCCCAAGCAAAATCTGAAGGGTCTGTGTTGTGACATTGGTTTGGGATCTGAGAAGAGAAAGAGAGACATGGGTTGAGCTGAATTACAAGGTAGGCATTGCTGGAGTGAGTCTTTCAGAAGGTAAGTTGTCACCTAGTGTACACAAGCATCACTCTTAGTCACTTTTCTTGCTCCAACCCGTTCAAAAAGTAAAAGCACAAACAGCACTCAGTTTTATTGTCAGTATTTACTCAAACAAATTGACAGTAAAAGAAAAATGGCAGGTAGGTTGTCACAAAGTGAGCACAGCCACTGTATTGTAAAAAAAACATATCCCTGTCCATCCCAAAATAAATCTTTAGTTACGGTTTTAAAAGTTTACAGAAGCTTTATATATATATTTATTCAAATTAACCCTAATTAGCTAAAAAATGTAGGTAGCTACAAATAGTGGTACCTGTCAGGAAGCTACTGATACTGATAAAAATTACTGGGTTTCTTAAAGGGGAAATACTGCATTTAGTCAGTAATTTAAATAAAATATATTTTTCTTAAAAGGGCAAACATTTCTGTGTTGAGAGGTTCCCAAATGGAGATTTATCCGCCAGAAACAAAGCAATTAGTCAATTGCTACTCCTCTGAAGGTGGGAAATGCTTCTTTTCAGGATGCAAGAAAGTAATAAAGAAATCTTCACGTTGACTACTGATTTCCCCTCCTTGGGACTAGCCATTCAGCAGTCAGTGAAGGTGTAGGAGGGCATCAGAGCTTTTCAAAGCTGATCAGCTATTGTTTTCTAGGGAGGGGGAAGCAACCCATATAGCCCTAAGACAACTGCAGCAATGGGAATGATGAACATACAGACGTGGAGTTCTAGTTCATTCCATGTTCTCCATGCAGCTAGCTGCAGACAAACTTTAACTGTGCACTGAGCACAAACTCCATGCATGGTCAAGCTATGTCTGCATTGCACTTGGTTGGAAACGCAAACAAATATTTTATAAATTGTGGTAATATAATACCAAGATATATATTAAAACGGAATTACCTTTCACTTAATCCGAGTGTCACTGAATGACAGTTAAGCTTTTTGTTGAATGAACATCATGTGTCTTACCTCTTCCTTTGTTCTTTCTGACAATAGCCATAGTTCATTCTGTAAATATTCTACACAATGTCACATGTAAAACTACTTTAGTATCAAATACTATTCTTTTTCATGCTTCACAGGATTTTGTAAATTCTAAAACAACTTTATTCATACTGCAAATACTTCCTGTTCAAAGATACCTCTATGATATCAAAGACGTGTGCCTTGGAAAGCCATTCTCATTTCTCATTCCTGATATAAAAATAATATTAGAAGTCTTGTTTTTAGACTTGAGTCTTTCCCACACACACAGTAAATTCCTGTTTTGACATTTTCACTCTCAGTACAACTGAATTACTTTTAGCTTTGGTTCTTCACTTTTGGCTCAGAAGAACTGCATTACAACAACCACATTTATTTGTGCTAAAGTATATTTGTCTGAAAATATTAGACTCTGAACTTAAATATTTATAGTTTTATTATACTGAATATGGGGATGCAGAAGAGCCAGGACTGATCCACTGATTCCTTCAAGGTACAAGTAGCATTCTTCCTGAGTGCTGCTAAAGTGTTGTCTTTGCTGTTGAAATAGTTTATAGTTTTTAATGGCATTTCTAATCCTTTCATGAAGCCCTGCAGAACCCCTCTTCCAACATGAAAGTGTGCCTTCTTTTTTCCATAATTCCTTACGATAGATTGCTGCTGCACATCTGCTGAACTGACCCCCACTCATCCCCCATTCTAAACTTCCTACCTCATCTTTTTTGTCATACTAGGAATTCACCTTACCAGTAACTCCAAGATCTCACATAAGAGCCTCATGCACTTATGCTCATCCAAATGTAAGTGAATGCAATCCCTTTTGTGATATCACAGTCAATAGTGGAAAGGAATTGATTGGTCTAGAGAGAAAGACGAGAGGAAGAAACTCACTGTAATGTCAGTAATTCCATCTGAATAGCCACAACTGAACTAATGCTATTTTCTTATATCATGGTAATCTGTAGCAAAACGAATTTGAAAAAATACTGGAAAACACATCTTATGACTTTAACTGTATGTTACCCCCTAACAAAATTGTCCCATATTTACCTTTAAACAATACAGTAGACCAAGAGAGAGCAAATAGGTTCATAGGTTCATAGGTTCATAGGTTCATACTAGGCTATCTGCCCGAGGGCATTTACAAGCCTAGCCCATCGTTTTGTGGCTTACGCCACCCCTTTAGTATGGGGAACTATACCCATTATTTTGCTGTGCCTCTGTCGAGCAGTGACACTGAGGTAATCCCTGGGGTATATCTGCGATCTCCCATCCATTGGTCAAGATTTCTCTTGAACAAGGCCAGCGAGGTGCTCTGCCTCACATGTACCGGGATTTTGTTCCACAGCATAGGGAGTCTTTGGGTGATGAATCTATCCCTCCAGCACGTCCTATTAATAGCCGTGTCAAGGTTTAAGTCTCCGCCCTTGTGGCTCTGATGGATCTAGATTTTTTGAGGTGAAGCATATTCATCAAATCTGGGTTTGACATGGCCTTGTATGTTAGGCAAAGGTCAACTCTGAGCAAGCGGCAGGCGACTGAATAGAGCTGGAGTTCTTTCAGTCGGGCAGCATAGGACAGATTTTTGAGACCCTTTATCCTTTTGGTGAGGAACTTTTGTGGCTTCTCCAGCTGCTGCAAGTGTCGGGTCAGATACATCCCGAATGGGGCATTGTACTCAATCATTGGTCTGATGAGTGATGAGTAAAGGGAGACTATGACCTCCCTTGATCTAGATGAGAATCCCTTCATGATAAGGTGGGCAATGTAGAAGGTCTTCCTAACTACTTTAGCTACATGGGTGTCGAATGACAGACTACTATCAACCTGGGTCCCCAAGTCCCTGATAACTTCTTCTGCACTCAGTGGATTGCCACCTATTTGGTAGCTAGGGGTAACCTTGTTTTTCCCAAAGGGTATGACTATGCATTTTTTGGCATTTAACTTCAGGCCGTGGCTCTGGCACCAGTTATCCGTTTCTGTGAGACCCTTCTGAAGGATATCTGTGTCAGATGTGTTTTCTACTATGGCGCCCAGTTTGCAGTCATCTGCAAACTTTGTCAGCCGTAACCCTCCTGTGTTTGCTTGTACTTCGAAAAGTAGATGCCAAACAAGAGTGGGCCCAGGACTGAGCCCTGTGGGACACCACTTGTGACAGGCTTTGAGTCTGACATGGCGCCAGCAATTCTGACCCTGTGGGTTCTGTCACTCAGCCAGTTTGCAACCCATCTTGTGATGTATGGGTTAACATTTAAGCTGATGAGTTTTTCAATGATACCTGAGTGGGGTATTGTATCGAAGGCCTTAGCCAGATCGAGGTAGGCTGTATGGACTGCCTTTCCCTCGTCAATGGCTTTGGTGACTGTTTCGAAGAAGTCAACCAAGTTTAAAAGGCATGATCTGCCTTTGACAAAGCCAAACTGGGTTGGATCCAAAGTCTGCAAATTCCCTATGTCTTTATTTATGAGGTCCATTATGATCCTCTCCATGGCTTTGCAGATAAGGCTTATCAAGCTAATGGGCCAGTAATTTCCAGGGTCGGTGGAGGCACCGCCTTTGTGAAGTGGGACCACAGTTGCAGTGCGCCACTCCCTGGGTACGTATCCAGAGGTAAGACTTTGATTAAACAGCTGTCCTAGCTGTGGGTTTAATTCCTCATTGAGTTCGTGAAGCACACAGCCGGGGACACCATCAGGTCCCATGGATGCTGTGTTTTTTGCTTTGGAGAGAGCAGTTCTCACTTGGGCGCTGGAGATGTTTGGGGCTGCAATCGTTTGGTATAGATGGCTCTCCTTGTGGGGAGGGGAGTTTGCACTGAACCTGTCAGCCAGTATGTTGGCAATGTCTGTAGGATCAGTAATCTTCACATCATTTTGAACTAGTTCTGAGCATATCTGGGAGTTTCCTCCTAGGTTTCTAACATAGCTAAAGAAGGCCTTATGATTGTCTTTTGAGTCTTTAGCTATTTTTCTCTCGAAATTTGCTTTGGATGATTTTATGAGAGCTCTTAGTTTTTTACTTATAGTGATCAAGGGTGTCTTACCTTTTAAGGATTTTGCTCTATCTTGTAGTAGCTTCCTCCTTTTATTGTAGAGTTTGTTTATGGCTGGGGTCCACCAGACTGGACGCTTGCCTTTGGTACTAAGAGTCTTTGTTTTGTTTGGGATTGCCTTATCCATGCAGTCCTGCAGGTGCTGGTAGAAGGTATTTGTAAGTGATTCAGCGGCTTGAGTACTGTTTTCCGCTGGCTCGGGGGCCTTAAAGGAGACCACACTAGTCTTTAGAAGTATGAAGTTGGCTTTTGAGAAGTTCTTTACTGTGGTCTTTTTTATTTCAGGTGGGGGTGGGATGAGGACCTCCAGCGAGATTAGTTTGTGATCTGATCTCACCAGTGAGGGGTATACTTCCGGTGTTGAACATTGTGCTCCCATGTTCGTGATAATGAGATCAAGTATGTTATCTCCTCTTGTGGGGATGGTGACTAGTTGTTCCATGGCATTTGAGTTTATGAATTCCAGGAACTTTTGGGCTAGGGTGTTTGGGCTTGAGTAGTGTTCCCAGTCTATATTTGGGTAATTGAAGTCACCTAGTATGATGGTGTTTGGTGATACATTTATCCCTCTAGTGTTTTCAGGAAGGCCATGTGAGGTTCCTGAGTTTGTGAGGGTGGCCTGTAACATGCTACAATTTGCAGAGCAGTCTTGCCTATGGTTAATTGCACCTGGATGGTCTCCGATGCATCGTGCGTTGCCACCAGTCTTGAGGTGTGGGTGTCCTTGATGAATATGGATACCCCTCCTTTCTTGGTATTGTCCAGATTTTGGGGCCGGAACGCATGATATGAGGTAAAACCTGATAGCGCTGGGGTGCTCTCAGGAGCCTTGAACCAGGTTTCTGTCACAGCACAGACATCGATGTTCTCCATACTGAGAAGGGCCTCGAGTGCGTGCATTTTGAGATTTAGACTTCTGGCATTGAGCAGCATTACCCTTAGTTTTTTCCTTTTTGTGTTCTAGGGTGGTAGGTTTAGAATTTGAGCCTTGCCTAAAAAAGGCACTATGGGGGTGGCAAGAGCCTTTGCCAATATCCGGAATCCCAGGGGTGACAGGTGCAAGCCGTCCCTTGCGAAGCAGCGTGGCTTGTCCAGCATGTCATCCCAGGCAGACAGATACTGGATCCCCTTTGAATGACACCAGTGTTTAAGCCAATTGTTAAAGCTGATCATCTTATCTCTGTATTTTGGCATCACTCTTGGTGAAGGTAGGATACTGCTCAAGGTCAGGGTCATACCTGCCTGGGCTACATAATCAGAGAGCTCCTCGATGTCTCTTTTCATGTAGTCCAAGGAGGTACATCTCAGGTCGTTTACACCAGCGTGGACAATGACTGAGTCATATTTGTACTTGCTGTTGAGAGACCTGAGTGCTTGCGTTATGTGGCGGATTCTAGCGCCCGACAGGCAGCTTACTGTGACCTTCTCCTTACTCAGTCTGGTGAGCGGGACGCCAGTGTGTCTGACTATGGAGTCACCAATGACTAGTGTGTCTGGCATTGTGTTTGGCCTTAAGGGCTGTGACTGTTTGACACTCTGACTGTGAGGTATATGTGTTGCAGGTGTTGTGTTCTGAGGTGGTGGTTGTTTGGGTGTCTGCTTTGGTGGCCTCTGCTGTTTTGGTAGATTTTTGATCAGAGCCTCCGAGTATGTCTTTGTGTGTTTATGTGTATGATTTGAGGTTGTAATGGTGCTATGTGAGACTGGGTCTATAGTGTGTGTGGTAACCTTCTCCTCCTGACTGGTCTTCCCAGTCCTGTGTTGAGAGAGCTCAGCCTCCAGTTTGGCCGTATAGTTGCATCTCTCGCATGTATTTGTGTTTTGTGGGAGGAGGAGAGGGTTGTCTGTGTACATGAGGCAATTGTAACATTGCCTCAGTATTCCCAGGTTCACCAGCTGAGCAGGAGAGGACACTAGCAACTGATCCCTCGACATGCTAGAAGGATAGACAAAAACTTTAAAAAAGATTCAGGGGGACGTGGGTGACCGAGAAATGGGGGGTTACCTTTTTGGGGTACTATCTACGACAAGAGTGCCATATCAAGGTAATAAGTACTGTAGGAGCAAGTGCTAGGTATAACAGATAGAGAATAGTCTACTTGGAGTCAAGTGGAGATGATCTTTTTAGTTATAGGATACGCTGATTAGATCAGTAGTATAGTTCGAGGAAGGTAGTTTTAAGGGAAAATTTGAAGAGTGGACTTTAGGTAGCCCGAATAGTTTAAACCTGCCTAACCGGCACTGCCCTAGTGTGCAACAGTGGCAGCTCCGCGCTAAATCGCGTTTTATACCAGGGGGCTGGAAAAAGCTAGAAACTGGCCCAAAACGACCAATAAACTACTAGTTACTGGCTGAAACCTCACAAAACTGGACAAAAGGCAGCTCAATGCTTCCCACTCCCACTGGTAAGCAAAGTAACTTCCTCTCCCCCAAATAAGGCAAGGAAACAGTACACAGGAACTACAACCAAAGCCCAGGAATCAGCAACTCTGAAACTGGACTAAACTAGTAAAGCAGGAAAAACAAGAGATATTTTTTCTTTTTTCTTTTTTTTTTCACAAAACAGGCAGAAACAGGTACAGCAAACACTTATAAATGCTATGAATCAGCTACTACAGCTTACACAGAAGAATTTGCTACAAATACAGTCAAATAGTAACAAACAAGGATTCCAAGTGCAATATTAAGTTAAATGCAGTAAAACAGCTTCAATGTAACAGAAAGGCAGGCGAAATACAGTCGCTAGGTATTCAGATGTGGAAAGCAACAAAAATATACTTAGTATCAAGAAAAGTCGCTTATTCAGCTCTCTGCAGCCTGGATTACTCTGCTGGCCCACGTGGAGTCTGTGCTGAGTAGGTACAAGCTGAAAACCGCGTGTTTACCGCGTTTTATAGCAGGCGGCTGCAAAAAGCTAGAAACTGGCCCAAAACGACCAATAAACTACAGTTACTGGCTGAAACCTCACAAAACTGGACAAAGGCAGCTCAATGCTTCCCACACCCACTGGTAAGCAAGGTAACTTCCTCTCCCCAAATAAGGCAAGGAAACAGTACACAGGAACTACAACCAAAGCCCAGGAATCAGCAACTCTGAAACTGGACTAAACTAGTAAAGCAGGAAAAACAAGAGATATTTTTCTTTTTTTTTTTTTTTCACAAAACAGGCAGAAACAGGTACAGCAAACACTTATAAATGCTATGAATCAGCTACTACAGCTTACACAGAAGAATTTGCTACAAATACAGTCAAATAGTAACAAACAAGGATTCCAAGTGCAATATTAAGTTAAATGCAGTAAAAACAGCTTCAATGTAACAGAAAGGCAGGCGAAATACAGTCGCTAGGTATTCAGATGTGGAAAGCAACAAAAATATACTTAGTATGAAGAAAAGTCGCTTATTCAGCTCTCTGCAGCCTGGATTACTCTGCTGGCCCATGTGGAGTCTGTGCTGAGTAGGTACAAGCTGAAAAACGCGTGTTTACCGCGTTTTATACCAGGGGGCTGGAAAAAGCTAGAAACTGGCCCAAAACGACCAATAAACTACTAGTTACTGGCTGAAACCTCACAAAACTGGACAAAAGGCAGCTCAATGCTTCCCACTCCCACTGGTAACCAAGGTAACTTCCTCTCCCCCAAATAAGGCAAGGAAACAGTACACAGGAACTACAACCAAAGCCCAGGAATCAGCAACTCTGAAACTGGACTAAACTAGTAAAGCAGGAAAAACAAGAGATATTTTTTTCTTTTTTTTTTTTTTCACAAAACAGGCAGAAACAGGTACAGCAAACACTTATAAATGCTATGAAACAGCTACTACAGCTTACACAGAAGAATTTGCTACAAATACAGTCAAATAGTAACAAACAAGGATTCCAAGTGCAATATTAAGTTAAATGCAGTAAAAACAGCTTCAATGTAACAGAAAGGCAGGTGAAATACAGTCGCTAGGTATTCAGATGTGGAAAGCAACAAAAATATACTTAGTATCAAGAAAAGTCACTTATTCAGCTCTCTGCAGCCTGGATTACTCTGCTGGCCCACGTGGAGTCTGTGCTGAGTAGGTACAAGCTGAAAAACGCGCGTTTATGGCGTTTTATACCAGGGGGCTGGAAAAAGCTAGAAACTGGCCCAAAACGACCAATAAACTACTAGTTACTGGCTGAAACCTCACAAAACTGGACAAAAGGCAGCTCAATGCTTCCCACTCCCACTGGTAAACAAGGTAACTTCCTCTCCCCCAAATAAGGCAAGGAAACAGTACACAGGAACTACAACCAAAGCCCAGGAATCAGCAACTCTGAAACTGGACTAAACTAGTAAAGCAGGAAAAACAAGAGATATAGTTTTTCTTTTTTTCTTTTTTTTTTCACAAAACAGGCAGAAACAGGTACAGCAAACACTTATAAATGCTATGAATCAGCTACTACAGCTTACACAAAAGAATTTGCTACAAATACAGTCAAATAGTAACAAACAAGGATTCCAAGTGCAATATTAAGTTAAATGCAGTAAAAACAGCTTCAATGTAACAGAAAGGCAGGCGAAATACAGTCGCTAGGTATTCAGATGTGGAAAGCAACAAAAATATACTTAGTATCAAAAAAAGTCGCTTATTCAGCTCTCTGCAGCCTGGATTACTCTGCTGGCCCACGTGGAGTCTGTGCTGAGTAGGTACAAGCTGAAAAGCAGCGTTTACGCGTTTTATACCGGGGGCTGGAAAAAGCTAGAAACTGGCCCAAAACGACCAATAAACTACTAGTTACTGGCTGAAACCTCACAAAACTGGACAAAAGGCAGCTCAATGCTTCCCACTCCCACTGGTAAGCAAGGTAACTTCCTCTCCCCCAAATAAGGCAAGGAAACAGTACACAGGAACTACAACCAAAGCCCAGGAATCAGCAACTCTGAAACTGGACTAAACTAGTAAAGCAGGAAAAACAAGAGATATTTTTTTTTTTCTTTTTTTTTTTCACAAAACAGGCAGAAACAGGTACAGCAAACACTTATAAATGCTATGAATCAGCTACTACAGCTTACACAGAAGAATTTGCTACAAATACAGTCAAATAGTAACAAACAAGGATTCCAAGTGCAATATTAAGTTAAATGCAGTAAAAACAGCTTCAATGTAACAGAAAGGCAGGCGAAATACAGTCGCTAGGTATTCAGATGTGGAAAGCAACAAAAATATACTTAGTATCAAGAAAGGGTCTATATTAGAATATTGAAGTTTCAAAACTTCAAATGTTCTAATATCAACCCCTATTCAGTGAACGCTGAAAATAGCGAAGCTTCAGAAAACCAATTTTTTTCCTAGGGAAAGAATTTGGTTGTCCGTTTCTGTTGCTTTGCTATTTTCAGCGCTGTGGTGGAAAGTTACAGGTCGGGTTCAGGTAAGTGTGCGATTGGGCACGGGTGTGGACGTGAGGGTTAGGGCTGGTTAGGTGAGTTAGGGTTAGGGCGTGGGTTAGGCATGTGTGTGATTGTGTGGACGTGAGGGTTAGGCTGGGTTAGGTGAGTTAGGGTTAGGGCGTGGGTCAGATAAGTGTGCGATTGTGTGGATGAGAGGGTTAGGGTGGGGTAGGTGAGTTAGGGTTTTGGCGCAGGTGAGGTGAGTGTGCAATAGTGACGAACCTTAGAGTTAGGGTTGGGGTTAAGGTAATTGGATAGTTAGTGGTGTATGTACAGTTTAGTGTAGGGTTAGATGTAAGATTTTAGGTGTATGTGTGTGGATTGCTGTGTGCTTGGTGTGCTTGTGTTGTGTGTATGTGTTTTGGAACAGCAATTTTTTTTCCCCTAGGAAAAAAATTTGCTGTTCTGCATGTTCGATGTTGTCAGCATTTGCTGAATAGGGGTCGATATTAGAACATTCGAAGTTTTGAAACTTTGATGTTCTAATATAGACCCGAAAAAATACCTATTCTCCACGTACACCAATGCAAGTAAATTAACTTTCATAGGTTAATAGGTACTTACGCTTTTGATCGGTGAGTATCTTAAGAAGCTTAGCTTTACATTCCCATGATCATTTTAGCTCTCATTTTGCATATGAATACCCCAGAGGTGGTCAGAACAAGGATAGTTCGTTGTCCCTATCTATGAGGGACAGGAGTAGTAATCCAGTCATGAATTTACAGTTTCCCATCCATTCACCCAAATTATTTTTGAATAAAGTTAGGAAAGTACTTTGTTTTATGCGGAGTGTTAGATAGTTTCATAAAAGAGGTATTCTTTCACAGTGTCACATGTTATAGCAGATTAACACCTATTACAGAATGCGCAGTTTATATAATAATAAAATTAGTTTACGTTTCATTTTTTAACATTGCAGCAGAATCGCTTAAAGTAGAGACTCAGCAATTTCAGCACTCATCTATGATGTTATTAGTCATGTCATCCAGTACCGTCTTGTTTTAAATGTACTTCTCTAGCTGCCATTTGGCATACCAGCTTTATCTGATACAACATCTGTGCTTCAAGTCGTATTATCCACATATTCTTGAGATAACGTGATTTTCATAGAGACATATGGTTAAGTGCAATCTCTCACTGTAAATACAGTGGCCAAGGCTGTCAACTGACATTCTGGTTTTCACTCATATTACTGTTATTTTCTCTGTACATTTTTCACAATGGATCATGTTGGCAGCATGAAAGAACAGGTATGTACAAGGGTACTTTCCTGGGCATCACCTGTCTTTCCTCCTGGGAATAGCATTCACAGTATCTCAGTCACAATGCTTCAGTGTAGCGGTATGGTTTGTACAAGAGCACATTTCATTTCATCTTACTGCAGAAACAGCATGTCTGGCAGTAGTTATTGTGATTTTAGTGGTTTGCACAGGACAGTAGGGCTACCCTTTTTAGGCTTTTCAATTTTCTTTGGACAACAAAATGATTAGTATAGTTGTCTTGCTAGCACAGGGCAACTGTTAACTGGTATGGTTAAGAATTACATGATTTCAGTAGGTACTACCAATTCATTCAAAGCACATTTGACTGAATGCTATCTGGTTGAATTTGATATAACAAATTATGTCCATAGACAAGAGTACTGTAGTATATTCTACCAAAGGTGTTATGACATCAGCGTTTCTTATATTAAGCAAGGCATTGTGGGCAATGAAGCCCCTACATATTGGTTACAGAGTGCTTGCACTCTGGTACTTTGTAATTTTGATTTCATTATTTTTAATAAAAAAAAATCAGCATCAGAAATTGTTTCACTTTTGTGCACAGGCTTTGTACTTCTCAGCCTTTATTCACTGTGAAACTGTTGCATTATTTTTCTGCATTGCAACATTCCAGCTGTTGGCTATACTTTGCTGTAGTTTGCTTCTATGTGGAACCATAGGTATTATCAAAGTACTTCACCTTTCTTGGGCTCTGGCCATTGTTGCTGCAGAGCTACCTTGAGTTAATTATGTCAAACATGTAGCATGGGAGATTACAGAGCACATAGTGTATGATTATGGTGTACTGTAAACTGCAGCATCTATAGATTGGCATTGTATGTCTGGGTAAGATGTTTCCTTAGGCACCAGTAAGCTTGTTGCTTGAAAATGGCCATGCACTGCTACAGGTGTTTTGCCTGTATCTGGTGTGCGCTCTTCCATGACATCTATGATTTTGGTATAGTGATCACCATTTGTAAATGCTTTTGTGTGCTACCTCTCTACTGCTGACCTACATGGACCAGAAAGATTATATGTGACAATTTATATTCATACAAGATGGGAAATCTTGCCAGGGTCCAAGATATAGGGCTCCTATATTATTTGTATTAATAATTTTATCATCAAACCTTTTGGTACTGAGATTTGAATACTGAATTGTCTTTAGGTGTGTATAGTGCACAGAAATCAAACAAACACAAGAATACAATCCAGCACTGAAAAATACACACCACAGCACACACATACAATGCGATTGATATTATTTTTCGGTCCACAGTCTATCCGTGAGACTATGGGCTAAAAGTAAAATCAAATACCCTGTATTTGAGTGCTGTGGTGTGCATTTTTCAGAGCTGGATTATGTTCTTCTTTATAATAACAGAAAGAGATCATTCAGAAAATACTACAGACAGTACAATCAATCAAAATGCTCCAGTGTCATTCATTTTAATGCCACAAACTGAAAAATTTTTCTTTTTATTTCAGGTGTAAGTCAAATTTATGTATCTCGAGACCAAAGTGTCGAATCTGCAGTTGTTCGAATCTTCATAATGTCGAATACGGAAATCTCGAACCTGCAGTGGTGACAGGGCATTTGGTAAGTGTAATGCTTTTAGGGTTTTGGGGAGGGTTTGTGTCTGAGTGTGTTGGGGAGTTTTAGGTGTGGGTTAGGGTAGGTAAGTAAGCTTGTGAGTGTGTAAGTGTTGAGAGTAGTTGTGTTTGTATGTATGTGATATGTGTTTGTGTAAGGAGGGTGTAGAATGTGTGGTAGTGGGTTGGTTGTCTTCCGGTTTTTAATGCGACCTCGGAGTTAGTATATATAAGTAGCGGGGGGGGCTTCCCCCCTGCTTCTAGCAAGGGTGTGTGTGTGTGTGTGTGTGTGTGTGTGTGTGTGTGTGCGTGTGTGTTGGTTTTGTTTGTTGTAGTGTCAGGAGGAAAGTGTGTTTGTGTGGTGTATTGTTTTTGTGACATCCGTGGTTTTAAATTTCATGGTTTTGAGGTTTCGGGTTTGTGAGTTTTCGGCTTTATATTCTTGAGATACTGAAATTCGATATTTCAGTATTTTGGGATTATAAAGTGAATTTGATATATATATATATATATATATAGAGAGAGAGAGAGAGACACACACACACACACACACACACACACACATATACATCAATTTGAAAGTATCACATCTTGACTGAAAGGAGAAACTTTCCAAAGCAATTCACTGTAGTTTCAAGCAATCACTGTTTTCAGTCTAACATGCATGAGCAAGTGATTTCCCATCAGGCATAGTGTGGGAAAACCTGACAACCACTTTAGAACCATCTTAGCTAAAGGATAAGTCAGAAATCACATGGATTATGACTACATTTTATAAAGAAATAAGCAATTAATTAAACATTAATATTTTAATGCTTTTTTCAGTCTTAAAGTAAAGACATTAGAAATGCGTCTGACTATATGAGAATGCTAAAGCTGAATTAAATTTGTGAAAATACACAATTTAAAAGCCTAATCCACAAACAAATTATTGTGTTCAGAAATAAACTATAATAAAACAAAATGTGACTTAATAAAAGCAAAAATGTAACTTTGTGAAACTTCTATTAACAGAAATGAGTCATTCTGATTTCAAAAACATTCTGAATTGATTTCATGGTTAAATATAAAACATGTTGACTTAGAAAATTGAAAAGACCTAACTGTAGTAGGTCCAAACTAATATGAAGTGTTATGTACTTAAATATTGTGCTGATTTCATATTATATCTAGCTAAAAATAGAATGAAAATAGTCAATAAGTATTTATATGTTACTTTAAATCAGTAGTTAATTTATCAGTAATCCATGACTGTGTGTGGGTAATGCAATATTTACTTATGGCTGTCTTGGTTTGCTCACGAAGGTGAAGTCCAAGTGATTAAACAAAACCAACTGTGGGTAAATCCTGCATTACTCACATACAGGAGAGGATTATTGCTATTATACAATGACATTATTTAAGAAATAAGTTGTATATAATGTTATTGTATTCATGGACTTTAGTGCTTTTCCAGCAGCTTCTACTAGTCTAGGGCATAGGAGATACTGCTCATGCATAGTATGTTGCTGGGTTTGCCTCTTTTTTTGTATTCTTTGCTAAGCCATTCAGATCTGTGATACTTGAGAGTCATATTCTGCTCTACAGAGCAGTTTACTGGCATAGGAAGGTGTAGATGTTATGGAATGTGGAGGCCTAAACTACTTTTCTTGCATTTGGGAGAGTCTCAAAGACTTTTCTGTAGTGTAGGGAAGGCTCAGTGTAACAGAACTCTGGATCTAAAAGAAGTCATATCAAGAAAACTGGTTTAAGGGAAAGAATGAAAAATAACAACGCTACAGCATTCTTTCAAAGACATTTAAAAGAAGCTTCAATTTTAAAATGGTATACACCTTTGAATTTTAAAACAGATGACAGAGTTTTAAACCCTCCATCTACTAAGTATGGCAATATCATATATCAAACTTTTAGATAATAAACAAGACATACTGTTCTTCATACTGCCAGGGAATGGATATAAATAAGTACAGTAAACTGTCAAGTCAGCATATTTCTTAATTATTCAACAATATCGATAGAACAAAGAAAAGCTTTTAACAACATAAAAGTACTCAGAAGAAACGTTAGGGTATGAATGGACAGCTGGAACTGGATTAATCTTCAAGTGTTGCTGAGTACCTTCACATGGTAGACCCCATTTTTACAAAATCTGACTAAGACAACACTGATATTTAGACTGTATTTTGTATATTGTGGAGAAAGGTAGGCCAAAAAATGACAATGTAGAAACCTCAGAACATGGAAACAACGTCCCACTAGGGCAAGTATGGCTGCTTTGTGGCAGAAGTAGTCCACAAAAAGCAAAGAAACTAATAGACCAAGTAAGAAGCATAAATACAATAAAGTGGATTATTGAGGATGAGGAAGAGATTCTGTTTTGTTACAATAATGCAACAAACCCACAATTTTCACATAGAAGATTTGTAGCAAGAGTAAGAAAGAAATTAGATGAAAGAAAAATAGTTTTGCTGGATAAAAAATAATTTTCAAGTGTATTTAAACATGTTACCACTACATGTAACTCCATGTCATCTACAAAAAGGAGGTAATTCTGGGTACATTGCAAGTACAAGGAAGTGTACTCTTGGCAAACATCAAAGACTTGAAGAAGTACTAATTTCATGAAGTCTACCTGACATAGGAATGGAGTCCATTTCTGTCACTGTATTAGAAACCCAAAACAGTTAGAAAATTTAAAAAAGAGGTCCTAATAGCAAATTAAAAGTCCTTGCTATATTAAGTTCCACAATATAAAAAACATTGTAGAAGTCCATGTACTGCAAGCTGCAAGTACATTTCTTAAATTCAGTCTACAGAAATCAAGAGTATATAGTACGGCATAGTATCAATGGCAGAATATGGGATATACATTAAACATGTTGTTATACAATTGTGTATTCCATAACAGGTGTTACTTTGCTACAACATGAGACACTGTAAAAGTAAACTAACCTGCTCAGGTGTATGTAGAGGTTAATATCTTTCTGGACTTTACTTTTTAAAGGTAAAGACATGAATGCCTCTGTAGCAAAAACTTTAGAACTCCCACTGAGGAAAACAATTCCAAGTAAAAAGAAAATGACTTTCATCTTATCCTCAGAGGGAGGAGAAGAAGATGTCTAACAGACTAACAAACTAACTCAACAAAATCCATCAAAACTTTAAAATCACTAAGATACAATTGGCTACCCAGTCACCCAGGTGGGGGAAAGTCCTGCACTTGGTGGCTGTGGCACTCTATTTTACCTAAACTGTAATGATAGGGAAATGCTACACATTTGTTAAGGATCTTTGGAGACAATGCGAAACCCCTTTCAGAAACAGAGTTCAAACATTTCATCAGTTCACTAGAGACTGATGCCTCCCTACAAACTTAGAGATTTTTAATGGCAGAGTAATATAGGAAAATTAGAGTCATGGAGGAAGACCTGCGAAAGACTAGTTTGTGGATATATTTATCTAAGGAAGCAGAGGAACCTTGCATCTGCATTGCAGAGGCACAGATAAAGGTAGAGGAAGGTTAGTATGCATGCCGGAGACCTAGCATGGTAAAACTGGGACTGGAATGAAGTTGCAAGAATAGGTCAAAGAAAGTTAGAAATCCTAAAGACACAGGTTTGGATGCAGTTAAATAAATAAATAAACAAACACATACATACCCATTTGTTAACCAGGTAAGTCCATTGGACACACAGTGCCTTTCCAAGGGCAACCCGGAAGCATTATCAGGTTAATGACTTGCTCAAGGTCACACAGTAAGCAATGAGGGTTAAGGGAATCAAAGTGCGTGCCACATGAGCTGCAGCTCACAGCTTTAGCCTTCTGATCCAATTATCAGGATACAAAATAGAGACAAGAAAATTAAGAATACCCTAAGAGTGTGCCTGTCCTTAGCAGTAAAAGTTAATCTCTTCAGGTGTATCTGTGAGCCTGAGCAAGCATGGCAGCATGAATCTATTGCTCTGCTTGGCACTTAATGCTTGTTTTCCTTCAATGCAGTAGAAAGAGAGTTTACAAGGGTCATTTAATCCATTCAGAAAGAACAAGGATCTGTGTGATAGAGATACACATGGATAAAAGATAATAAATGGATGAAAACTTGAATCAGAATCTTAACAAATCAGATGCAGTACCCTGGCTATAGGTCCCATATCCAAAGAAATTGCAGTGGTGTGAGGACAAATAGAATTACTGAAGGGCAAAGTACAAAAACTGGAAGTCTGAAATAAAGACTTGGAGAAAAAAGTTAAGATGCAGAAATCAGAAATGGTAAGTTAGGAGAAGAGTTGATAAATTATTGACTAAGCTGGATGACAGGATATATGACCCAACAAGAAAATATGAGGATTGCAGGCCTATGAAAATGAGTGGAGGGGGCTCATACAGTGTGTTTCAGAAAGGAACAGCTAAAAGGACTCACGATGGAAGTGCATAGTTTAGACTGCTAGGCAGAAATAACAGATCATGTGGTTCATCAAAATTCAAGAGGAAATAAGCCCTGGTAAATTACTGTAAAATGCTATTCCTATAACAGAATGTTTTTTTATAGCAGAGTGTGTAAGTGGGAACCTTAAGAGAGGAATGATACTGGGCAGGCTGTAAGGTTAGAGTAGCAGAGGACTATTTGGCTGCTATAAACCAGAAAAGGCTACTCATGTCTAGTTCAATGCATTCTAAGAGGGGAAGGAGCAGTCATAATGTTTGTGTATCCTGCATTTTATTTATTTATGTACTTACTTGCTATACATCAAATGGGTGGATCAACTGGTCAAAAATGTTTAAATATGGCAAGGATCCTAAAGAGAAAGTACAACAATAATAACAGTATGCACCCAATATATATTTGGTAAAATGATTATAGAAGAACTTATATATGGGAGGACCAGTATGACAGATGTGAGAATGACAGCATGAGCGAAGTTGTGATTTATAAAACCTGAAAGCAAAAATTTACAGCAATGAAAGGAAATCAGTTATTTACAACACAAATGTAGGTATTGTTAGAAATGAAAACAGAAAGAAGATATTTACAATATAAGTTTCAGTAAGCTTATGCGAGGCTGAGAGATGGAAATTACAGTCACTTGTTACTCTAAATTTAGTAGAGTTGTTATGGATTAATTGCTGCACCTTTCCATAATAAATTTTGTTAAATATTACATTAATTTGTCAAACTGTATTAAGAGATCTGAGTTGGCATTATGCCTGTCAGGTGGAAAGCCATTGACTTTAGCTTGTATCCTTAAAACATTTACATTGCCTTTCTTGACAAAAGTTATCCTTTAATTTAGACACAACGTATTCTACAATTGACTGACCGAGCAAAACATTCAGAATTAGATTCCAAGCAGCAGAGTCACTTTTTGAAAAGGCACTTTCACTTATCATTACACTAATTGTTGGTTTGTTTAGAATGAGAGCATCACTGCTAGGCCAAGTGATGGAGTGTTTAAAATGAGAGCACTGTTGTTGTTCTTTTTCATTGACGAGTTGGGTGCTTTAATTGGAATCCTAGAGTAAAAAGAAGAAATTATTTAGAGATTGGTGATTTTAAACAAGAGGATTTTTAAACATAGAGAGGCTTTGTTGGACATTGTCTGCCAGTGTGTTCTTTGTAGAAGTTGGAAGTGATAGGTGTGAGCATCAGACAGCATGGCAAAAATGGCAAATTTTATTAGCTGTGTTTTCTAGGATATGAGTATTAGTGGAACAGTGTATAAAGGTGATACGCAGAACATATTCTAACTTAGAGAGTACAACATTTGGAATAGAGTAACCATTCTTCTAGAAACTGAATGTGAGTCAGTGTATATCACAGTTTTAACTGATACAGAGTATTACTGAGTACTGTTTGTGACACTTTCTTAAAAGATAGGGTAGAGCCAAAAAATAGTTTTAGGCCCTATTTTATAATGACTGAATATTTTTGTATGTTTAAAATGCATCAATATAGTAATTTTCTCAAAGGGTTTTGTAATGGGCATTGGCTGGAAATACGTTAAAGTATACCAGAGAGGAGGTTGAAGAAATCTTGGCTAATGAAAGAACTGAGCTGAGTTCATAAAGGGTGCCAAAAGAATTCCTTAGGTAAGAGATAATTTGAATATATGGAACTATGGTTTTCAATTTGGGCTACCATTTTTGTAATTCTGAATTTTAGAGAACATTGTACATGACTTCATATGAAAGTTTTCCAGCAATTTGGGAACACTTCCAGCACGGATCTTCTATACTAAAAAAATGGGCTGTGTTGGGTTAAGAGGTGTATTAGTCCAGTGGAATTTTATGGATCTGAGTGGTTTTATTCCACTAGAATTTGATGGAGGATATTACTGTTGCATGGAAGGACTTAATATCTGATAAGGTTGTTTATTATAAGATATATCAGTTAAACCTTTTCTGAGCTATGGTTGGGTCTTTTGTAGAGATTTTGGTTAGTTGTTAAAGGTAATCTAGTCTCAGAGATATCCATACCTAGATATTGGCCCAGAAATGGATAGAAAACTGGGTAGAAGATGGGCCAGATAAGAATTTAAGATGGACTGAGTGGTTTAATCATAAGTATGGAAGAAGTTAAAAAATCAGAAAAAGAAGGTATAAGTTATAATTTGAAAAAACAGAATGGGGAAAGATGTGTTAAAAGTCAGGATGTAAGGGAAATGTGCTTCGGCTTTTTGTAGAAATTTATATAAGGAAGCGAGGGTGAAAATTAAAAAGTTGCAGAAGCAAACGAAGTGAAAGAGATGATAGTTGTTACTAAACACTGTAGGAAGAGAAAGCAGGTCAGGTTGATGGACATCTCTTCACTTACTATAAGTTCATGGGTAGTGATGTTTGTGAAGAGTTGAGATGGATACTGAATGAAATTATGTAGTCAGGGTTGACTTTTGCCTCAATGTGAGAAGCTGCAAAGATTATATTATCAACTGGGAAGGATGACTACAGGGAGCCAGCAAATTTCAATGTAAAGCCATTGTGTAATGTGGATGTAAATCTATATTCCAGGCTACTAAAGGTAAGATATGAAGAAAGTTTAGCAAACTTTAATTGGAAATATACATGTAGGTTGTGCTAATAGACCATCATGAACAAATCACTGCCCAATGCTTATGGATGTTATAGTATGGGAAGAAAAGGAAGGAAGATACAGGATGGGGTGGTGTTTATGGATTTCCAGAAATTGCTTGAGTTGGTGAAGAGGGATATTGTGTTTAAAGTAGTGATGCAGGTTAGTGGAATTATGTGTCAACACTGTAAAAGGAACCTTGGTTAATGGTTAAGGTGAATGGATGACTGGAAGACCTTTGGATCAGATAGAACTGGGGCAGCTGATGAAACAATGGTTGTTCCTTTTTACCAATATTGAATTTGTTCACCATGGTAAAGCTGACTCAGTGACTTGGAAAGTTTTCATAATTGACAGAAGGGGGAAAATGCAGTAGCATCATTATGATCAATGAATACAGCATATTCTTCTTCAAAAGATGATATGTTGCCAGTGATTTTGAAGATATTTCAATTTGATAGGTTTGGGATGACTTGAAATTTAAGTTGCAAAGTTGAAGGGCATGTGTTTTATTGAACTGCATCATGACAAGATATAAATATTTGGGTACTGGTACATCTATCGGTAAAAGCGAATAAGAAAATACTTGATGTGAGAGGTAGGAAGATATACAGGATTTGCTGGACAAGTGGACAGGCAAAGTGGGACCCTTAGAGGGGAAAGACTGAAGCTGTTTGAGAGAGATTGTATTATGTTTTTATGTACATGGCTAGACCTGTCGCAGTCAGTTAACACATCAGAAAGGAAAGAAAAAATGCTATATGATAGGTTTGTATAAGTAGGTGTGTGCACATGCATGTGTGTGTGTGTGTGTGTGTGTCTGTGTGTGTGTGTGTGTGTGTGTGTGTGTGTGTGTGTGTGTGTGTGTGTGTGTGTGTGTGTGTGTGTGTGTGTGTGTGTGTGTGTAGGAGTTAAGTGAGTGAAATTAGTAACTAAAGAGAGTGTGGGGGATGAGATGTGCCTGTCATTTGGAAATATGTGGACACTAAAATAAAATTCAGAAGATGGTGATTTATGCTCAGTAAGGTATGAGAAAACTAGAATAGGAGAGGAAACTGGATACAGAAGGTACAAAAGGATATTGACTGGTCTGTTACAAAAAGGATATGTAGGGAAGTTGCTATTAGTAGTGATGGGGAAAGACATTCACAGTTTGATGGAAGAGAGACCACAAGCAGTATGGCATAAGAAGCATAGGTTATATGAAGTTAAAGGACTGATGGCAATTAAATATCTGTTGTATAAAGGAAGAAACAATTTGTGTATGGCTTTTGAGATGGCAAGGACTCAGTATGGGTTAGAGCAAGAGGAATGATTCTTAAATAATACAGTTCTCAACATGGTACAAGAGGTAGTTAAGCAGGTTAATGGGGGTATGCAAGAGAAGAACATGAAAAACAGAAGGGGAGAATTGAGATAATATATAAGGATTTGGGAGTGCAGAAACACGTAGAGATGGAAAGGTTAAAGGAAAAGTGGTGTAACGCATCTTATTTTAAGTAGACATAAAATTTGGAAGGAAATCTGATAGGCAGGCTTCAGGTTAAATCTCTGAGAAAGTAGTATGATTTACACCTAGGTTATTGCATCAGTAGTATAGAGCACCTTACAGAATTAGGGAGCAGGGGTGATGAGAAGATGTGAAGCATTGTAGAAATATACCACTCATATGTTCAGATTTTTTTCAGAATGTCCAGATAAGTGCCTCATATTTTTGGTCTGCTCCTTATAAAATATGTGCTTTTCTGGCAAATCAATGAGGACTGAAGGAAATGAACAATAGCATACATTTGAGTTTTGGACTTCATATCATTCAGAAAATGCATGCTGATATAAATCCTGTAAGTCTAGCAAATGTATACATTTATAATAGTAATACTTAAAATCTGTTTCTATTTTGGGGCTTTGGCCCCCATTATTTTGGGCTTTATTCAGATTTCTTATGCTGATAGGTTGGAAAGTATTGCTAGATATCGGCTGGAAAGGCAGACAATTTACTAATGTGGCTCATTTGTGAGCAGGGGAGACATATCTGGAGGCATGTGGTAAACATTTGTTTAGAGATATATGGAAAAAACACTGAAAGACATGACTGTTTCTTTTTTTTTGCAGTTCAGGATGGTGGACTCCAATAGACTGGGAAAGAAATCACATAATTATAACTAAGTGTTGGCTTATTGGCAAAAATAATATTGCACAGGGGTGGAAAAAGCAAACACGTGTGTTGCATTCACGGGTTAGAGATGGGAAAATTGCTGAAGATTTTGATAAGAAGGGATGGCGAGAGGCTGACAGAGTTGGACACTGTAGAAGAGATGTGGGATTATGTATCACATAGTGGTAAAAGAATCAGAATGAAGACTGGAGAAACAGATCTCTATTTCAAGTGTGTCATGGGGGATAGGAATGAGGTAAAGATAAATGGAGTAATACTAAAGCAGTGACAGAACCTTTTATTCTGTGTTAAAGTTTAATTACCTTGTAAAGACTAGAAGACAAGCTAAGCATTTATCCACATAATAATTCTACAATTTTCTTTTTTACTTAAGTGTTTGGCATTGCTTCTCAGACATATAAATGAAATATACACATTGGGGATAGATGGATATATAGATGGACAGATAGATAGATATAAAGGCAGACAGATCAGATTTAAATAGAGAGATGGCGATATCTGTGCTGCTCTTGTTCAAACAGTGTGAAATACAGGTTTGGGAGCACCTTCATTTTACTGAGCCTCTGTACCCAATTTTCCAAAATACGTAAGTGGGTTTTATTATGGGTAGGCATGTGTGCAGGTTAGGGTTAGAGATAAATTTGGTATGTGTGTAAGTGTTTGTTGGTTAGGTTTACAGTATATGCAAGTTAAGAGGATAGACTAGATGTAAGCAGTGGGTTTCTAAGCTGTCATGTTTAGTGGTAGTGTTATGGAAAGAGTTTTTCTAAGGTAAGCTCTGGGGTCAGGGTTAGCACCAGAGTTTGAATTAGCACACATTATTCTGGTGGCACTGGGGGAAGAAGTTGCCATTTTACTATTACAGAATCATAGAACCATGGAAAATATAACGCAACTGCATAATGTGGCCATTTACACAAGAGGCATAGCTAGGGTGGGGTGAAGGTGACAGCCCCATGACACCAAGTGTTGAGGGGGTAATCAGCAGATGCTGACTGGTCTTCAGTGCATTACTGACTTTTCATGCATTTGTGGTCAGTACTAAAGTGCCAAATAGCTAACTAAACCTATGATTTATATTTTCCCAGTAACCACACTTAGACCTTATTTTCAAGGAGTGATAGGCCACATCTGCAATATGTTGTATCTGAGATCTGCTAGTTATTAGCCTTGAAAGCTAGTTGTGAATTTTTGCAGTCTGCACTTCAGAAATTATCCCAACCACAGCTAAAACTTTTTAAAGCTTTTTTAATCAGTATAATCAGTCACTTTTATGTCCATATAAGTTTTCAATGTTACCTCTATTATCTAGGAGAAAGAATTTTGGCCCATTGTAACCTATACTGATATTCTTGTGTGGAATTCCTTTCAAAGATTACAAAATAAAACCCAGCAACATCTTTATTGGTTATTTTCTTAATGTATGGTACAATTTTTCTGGGATGTGGGGCAATAAAATTAGTCTATCCCACTAATTGGTGTTGTAGCCACACAAACTTCTAATCAGTGTCTACCTTAAATTATACCAAGGCTTTTAATTAATCATCTGTAGTTTTAGGTACAGACATCAACACAGCAGGAAAACAAAATTTGTCAGAAAAGTGAGCATTCACCAATTAAAATCCGTCACTCCCAGGAATTTTACAGTGAAAATAAGTGTGCTACCTTTGTTACAATTTTCCAACAGCAAACACCACAAGACTTATCCACACCCCCACCAGGGGCAGCAATATCCTAGACCTAGTCATTACCAACATGGACAACTGGTGTTCCACACCAGAAGTCAATTCCTCGTTCGTCAGATCCGATCACAAGCTAATCACCCTAGACATCCACATTCCACCTCCACCCCCCATTAGGGAAACCACCGTAAAAAAATTCTCAAATGCCAACTTCATGCTTCTTAAGACAGAAGTGGCAAACTTCACGACACCCATGCTTATGGGCAATAGAGGTACAACTGCTGAATCCTACACAAATGCACTTTATAAGCACTTACACGAGTGGATGGGTCATGCAATCCCTAACAGAACCAAGATGCTATCCTCCAAAAAAGGAAGCCAATCTGGTGGTCCTTGCCATAAAAAAACTCTACAACAGAAGAAAGAAACTATTGCAAAAAAGAGTAAAATCCCATGATTGGAGGAATTCTCTGGTCAGCCTCAGTAAGAAGCTGAGATCCATCATTAAATCCTCCAAAACTAGTTACGAAAACAAAATCGCCACTGATTCTAAAGACAACCACAAAGCATTCTATAGCTATGTGAAGAATCTCAATGGCAACACTGAGATCTGCTCAGAGTTACAGCACAATGTCACTAAATATACAGAACCAACTGATATTGCCAACATCCTGGCAGATAGCTTCAGTGTTAACTTTACCCCCCTCTCATCCCCTAAAGGGCCCATCTTATACCAGAAGAATGCAAATTTCCTGTAATCACGGCCGCACAGGTAAAAAACACACTCTCCAAAGCCAAGAACACAGCATCCATGGGACCTGACAACATCCCAGGCTGCATTCTACATGAACTACAGAATGAACTGGCACCCCACCTAAGTACCATGTTCAATCATAGCCTCACCTCAGGCTTTGTGCCCACTGAATGGTGCAGAGCAATGGTTATCCTACTCCACAAAGGGGGAGCCACCACAGACACTGTGAACTACTGCTCCATTAGCCTGATGAGCTTGGTCTGCAAGGCTATGGAGCGTATCATCATGGAAGTTATAAACAATGACATTGGTAATCTCCAAACTCTGGACCCTACCCAGTTCGGGTTTGTAAAAGTCAGATCATGTCTCCTAAACCTGATTGACTTCTTTGAAGCAGTCACCAAAGCTGTAGATGAGGGTAAGGTGTTTCACGCAGCCTACCTAGATCTCACCAAGGCTTTCGATACCATCCCCCACTCTGGAATTATAGATAAACTCACTAAACTAGGTATAACTCCCTATGTCACAAGATGGGTTGCCACTGAAAGAACCTACACTGTGAAAGTAGCAGACTACAACTCCAACTTCAGACCAGTGAAAAGTGGAGTACCACAGGGTTCAGTCCTGGTTCCTCTCCTGTTTGCTATCTACTTCTCTAAAGTACAGGCTAACACAGAAGGTCTTTGGCTAGCCAAGTTTGCAGATGACTGCAAACTAGGAGCCATAATCAAAACCCCTAATGATGTGGACATCCTTCAAAAGGGCTTCACTGAGACAGATGCCTTGTGTCAAAGCAATGGCCTTAAGCTCAATGCCAAAAAGTGCATTGTCATCCCTTTTGGTAAAAACTCTGTACCCATGAACTACCACATAGGTGGTATTCTACTTAACACTGAAAGTGTGATAAGAGACCTTGGGACACAGGTGGACAGTAGTCTCTGCTTTGATAATCACATTGCCACAGTAGTTAGGAAATCCTTCTACATGGCACACCTCATCACAAAAGGTTTCTTATCCAGGAAAAAAGAGGTCATTGTTCCCCTCTACTCGTCAGTCATTAGACCCATTATAGAGTATAACGCCCCTTTTGGTATGTACCTCACAGGACATCTACAACAACTGGAAAGGCTGCAGAAATACCTCACAAAGAGGATTACCGGCCTCAAACAGATGCCCTACGCAGACCGTCTAAAAAACCTCCAGCTTTACTCCATCGCATATCGCCTACTCAAAGGTGATCTCTGCCTAACATACAAAGCTATGTCAAATCCAGAGCTGTTGGACATGCTCCACTTAAAGAAATCACAATCCCTCTGAGCTACATGCTTTAGGG
>NC_056749.1:402922844-402947844 GCF_019279795.1 Protopterus annectens
TAGAATTTGAAATGGAGCTACTACATTCAGCATTTGTTTGCAAAAATGGTTATATATTGCAGGTCAGTGTGAGACACAATTTATTCAGTGTGATAATACTTAAAGAATGAATATTATCTGATTAAATGTGCAGGTGCTACCAAACGATTACTAGAAGTTGTCATTACAACCAATCACCTGCATTGTTTAAACTCCAAAACTTGTGTTGTTTAGAGGGCAGATGTGGGTCAGATTAATAGCTCTTCAGTAACAATGGGTAGCACTTTAAATTACAGATCAGGTACATCACAGCCAATCACTAGCTATTATCTGAAGAAAACTAATTAGCAGCAAAGCATCATCTCTTCGTTAGTGTAGGCAGAAGTTACATTTATATTTCTAGCTTACTTTTGCTTGATTAGCGACTGCATTTAAATAATCAAGAGTCAAGCCACTTCGTTCCCCTCATTATGTGTGCTATGTATTCATTCACATTACTTAGCAGTAGCTGACACCTCTTAATTTGCACTGTGTCTTTGCAATGTTGTTTTAAAAGTGGGGCTATCTCTAGTCAGCCACCTCTAATAGCAACATGACTGCCTCCAACTGAGAGATGCACCTAGGAGTGAGAGAAAAGTGAGCCAACCATGCATATTACAGTGCATTGCATGCATTTGCTATCATTATGTAAGTTGTTAATAGCTGCGGTTCAATACCAATATATTGCCCTTGAAAACATAAATAAAAGAAATGTTTGGAAATGTAAATAGGTTATTAACATGCTGTCACCCCCCAAAAAAGATAACACCACCCCTTCTACCCTATTTTGCTAGGTACCCTAGGAGAACCATTAAAAGTGTTCATACATACATAGAAAGGGAGTATAGATACAAATCGTGATTTTTTTCAAGTTGTAGCCTTTGGGACATTGAAAGTAAAATGCCCCTACCTATTATACAAAACTGTTGTGTATGTTTGCAGTTTAACTTTAGATGCTATTGTGGTTTGCTGAAATGAACTGGGAAAATACAAAGAAAACCACAAAGCTGGGAAATAGCATCCCAGGTTTTTGAGAGTAATGAGCTCAAAATTTAAAATCAATATCAAAGATATAATATGTAATGATGTCTGAAACCCAGGCCTGTAACATACGGGAAATACAAGAATCGATGACACAGTGCATGAGTGATTAGAGCAAGTTTTGGATTCAGTGCAGATTGCATGACCTGGCAAGGAAATCTGTCTTATTGAGCTCTCTGCAGAATGCACTGCTTACACACATACACACACACACAACACACACACACACACACACACACACACACACACACACACACACACACACACACACACATGCGTACACATGCACAAACACACACTCACACACAGACACACACACACACACACACACACACACACACACACACACACACACACACACACATAAAATAACATTTATTAGAGCAAATCTGCACTGCATCTCTCATTTTCTCTGGCAAGTGGAACTTTACTCAGAGTATCCATCACTGTGCAGAATGTCATACTTTATTGATATGGTAATCGTAGCAAACTTTATTTATATGGTAATTTTAGCATACTTAATTGATATGATAATCATGCTTCACATCACCAACACTTAACAAAAGAATTTTACCGTCTAGCGGCAATTGTTGATTTTCAATGTATATGGACAGTAAACTACTGAACTGAGTGTCTTTATTTTCTTTTGTTTTGACCACACGAGTAAACTGGGATTAGGGTCCCTTTTTCAGTCATGATCAAATAATAATATATCAAGAATAATAAGAGGAAGAAGGTATCTTAGCGTTTAGGATTTAATATTAAAAATAAAAACTAAAACAAACAGAAGGGCACATTACAATTGTAGAAAACATGAATAAACTGCTTAGTAAATATAGACCAAAGAATACAGCCTATAATGATAAAGTTGGCCCAAAAGTCTTAAGCATTAAGAAATAGATAAAATAATTCATACAGGGAAATACAGCATGAGTTAGACTAAGAACATGTCGAAGAACTCCATGGTATAAGTAAAGGTATTAAAATATAATTGAAGCAGCAGTGGTAAGCAGTGGTCATCAAGGCTTAGATGCAAGATGGGTGGATACATGGCAAACTCAGAGGATGAAGAAGCTATCAACTAGAAGGTATTAGAGTCCTGAAAGAAAAATTCAATTTGAGATAATAACATGTGATTAAGTAACCCCACAAGGATCATCAAAGTGTAAAGGCATACTTCTCAACTGCTATGGCTTACACATAGCAGTCTAATTTTTGCCTTCATATTCAGGTTTGCTCCTTCTAGATTTACAGATAAGCATCTCAAAGTCATAGCTGTGAATGGGATCCACATTGTTATATAACTGAGCTGATCCTAAAAAAGATTCAACAGCAAGAATTATATGAGATCTAAGACCTGAAGACTGTGCATTATCAAAAATAAAAAGTGCAATGATTTTTGCTCTTTGCTAGGATTTCTAAAAGACAATTTAACATTTTTAATGCTCAGAGTTTGAGAGGACTGAGGGAAATTAAGATTCATCGCAACATAAGTCATTTTCAAAAATGGACTGGGTGTGTAGGCTGTTTCTCCAAAGAAGAAATTTCCTCCAAGTACTGGGACCAGTGAAAAGTCCATTGTTAGTTGTTTAGACTTAATCAGAGAAGGAGGCAGTCATGTCTGCCAAATTAGATCTGATGTTATCTGTAGAGGGATCTGATCTAATGATGACCATATCATCAGCATACCGGCAGTATTCACAGATACTTGTTGCATGATCTGAGTTCATAACAATTATATACAAAAGTAACCAAAGAACAGAACCCTGAGGGTTCTTCTCAACAGACTAAAACTGATGCAAACCCTAGCAGACTAATTATTTAACTAACTGGTGACCATTTAACAGCAGATGTTTCCGCCGCATGGATTAACAATATCTTTAACAAAAGTGTCCCTTTTCCAATGTTTAACATTTCTTTTAGACAAAGAAAGGATAACTGCAATGGTAGTATATCTTTGCCTGAAATGATGCTGAGAATGATGTAGAAGATTCTGGGCATTAAGATAGGTAATGCATTAGAGTATAACTTGCTAAGACTAGAGGAAAAGATGTTACAATGCAACTCTATGCTTAGTGAGGGTTTTTCTAAAGATCAGATAAGGTTCAGTAGACAGAGTAAGATTAATGAATCAGTAGTAGTAGCAGTACATAATACCTACAAAACTTTAGGCTACAGATTATCAGTGCCTAACTGATTATGGGAAGGGATACATTTGAGCAGACTATTTGTCAATGTGTTCCTACAATTGGAAAGGTTTGCTAGAAAATAAGCATAAACATTAACAATGTAGGATAGGTCAGAAACTAATTCACCATCTCACAAGAGGGGAAACACTGGCAGGAATAACTTTTTTTATCTTAAAATTTAATTTCTGCTAGAGGTTTCCTTCTCTTCCAGAATGAATGATTTTTTTTTTTCATTTAGGAATGCAGACTTAGCAGATATGCAAAGATCTTTGTGCTTCCTTCATGACAGAGTATAAATCTCTCCTTGATGGTGTCTGAAATCTGAATTTATATCATGTGTTGCCTCCTTATTTAATCAATCAATAGATTTTGGGGTGAGGGTTAGAGGTGGACAGAGGAATGGATGACGTCCAAGGCACATGGTTTGAGGGTGAAATGTCTCCTGATGGGACAAAAATACATACAGAATTTTTAAGAAGGCATCATTGCAGTTAAATTTAGATAATACAGGAGACCACTCTGCATTGGCTAATGCAGGTAGGAACAGACATTCCATGTTATATAAAGAAGAATTTGTTATGTTTGTCAGCATGCAATCAAGGATGGTATGGTTTCCAGTCTTAGGGTTGGGTCAGGTAAGGGAATTACCCATTTACTGCAGGCCAAAGTGAGAAAGGATGTATTCAAGACAGACGTTTTTCTTCTTTTACTCCAGATACATTGAAATCCCACAAGGATTAAATAAGTCAAGCACTACTCCTATTTACATACTAGCATTGAGCATGGTTACCTGGTAGTCCCCTTTCTATACTAGATAACAAAGTTTTTAAAGCAATTCTAAAAGTAACGTCAGTGAAGGTCTGATAACCTTGGTATCTGAAATAATAAGGCCAGAAAACACTTAACATATTGCACCAAAAAGGATGAAAATATATGTATCAAATACCAGTCAGAACTAAAGACAACCATGATGTTTCCACCTGTCTGAGATGCAAGAGGCAAAGTAAACCTGCCTATATCAGAACAATAATTACAAACAACACACACACACACACACACACACACACACACACACACACACACACACACACACACACACACACACACACACACACACACACACACATATGTTGACAGTCATTGAAACAGGGGTGGCTCATCCTATCGGACTGCAGCCCCCCCACCTAGAAAAAAACAAAAAAATATATGTTAAACAAAAAATTTACGACTGCCTTACCAGCAGTCTGGATAGGGACAAACAGGTACCCAGCAATCATTGCTGCGAGATACCAGGATTCTGTGCGTTGACAACCGCACCACACAGAGGAGCTCCAGACTGCTTCAGCCGCAGTCAGAGCCAATGAGAGGACTGAGCTGCTCTCGCAGGACTTGCGAGACTTTTTCAGTGCACCGGCTTGGGTCACAGAATTCTGGTAGGTAAAGGAGCATGCAGGAGTACTGGGTCACTGATCGGTCGTTTGGGCTGATGAGGTCACTGAAGGATTACTGTAGTACCAGGTCAGCATGCAGGATTACTAGTACTGAGGAGCGGAGCTGATCGTTGGGCTGGATGTTGTAGTAGCAGGTCGCTGAAGGAGCCGAAGCCGATCACCTGGTCGTGTGTGTGTGTGTGTGTATGTGTGTGTGTGTGTGAAAAATGCCCCAGTTACTATATACTGGTGGCTAGAGAGAACAAATGGTGGTGGGTAGAGATACACAGGCTTGAACCCTGTACCTTATATGCAGGTGTTAAGGACCTGAATTCCCTACCCACCACCATTTATAAAAAAAATTGCAGATTTTTGCCTCATATTTGATCTGATCTGTTCCTCATAATATCTGTGGTTTCTAAATGCTGCAATGCCTGATATTTGATGGTGCAGTGGTAGTATTGTTGCTTCACAGCTGCAGGTTCTCAGGTTTGATTCTTTGCTGGGGTGCCTTCTGTGTGGGGTCTGCATCTTCTCCCTGTGTTTGTGTGGGTTTGCTTTTGTGTCCTATGTTACTTACAAAGACATGTCTGCATTATTTCTTCCTGGGCCTCTGCTGAAAATTGTTTTTTTGTTCCAAGTCAGATTGTCCTGATTAACAAATGTTAAATAAAACTGACAGGCATTTGAATTTCAGACTTCAGGTTTCTGAATGCTTAATTCTGTAGATATTTGATGGTGCAGTGGTAGAATTGTTGCCTCACAGCTATAAGTTTTTTGGTTTGATTCTTGGCTGGGGTGCCTTCTGTGTGGAGTCTGCATCTCATCCCTGTGTTTGTGTGGATTTGCTCTGGTGTCCTGCCATTTTACAAAGACATGTGTCTGCAGTATTTCTCCCTGGGCCTCTGCTGAAAATTGTTTTTGTTTCGTCAGAAGTAGAATTCACAAGGATTTGTATTTCAGACTTCATATTCTTCAGAAAATACATAGTAACACAACCTTCTATTCTAGCAGTTTTGTAAGTTTATAAGATTAATATTTGAAATGTGTCCTTATTTTTGGGACTGTATTACCCCATTATTGGCTTTGTCCAGGTTTTTTGTGCTAAGGTTGACAGCTATAGCAAGAACTGAATTCACTGAATATCTTTTGAGGGCTGTATTCCTTCATTACTGAGTTTGTCCAGGTGTTTTGTGCTAAGAGGTTGACAGCTATGGCGAGAACTGAATTCATTAAATGATAGCCATTTAAGTTTCAGTCTTCCTCTCTTTCACAAAGCAGCTGATTTGCCGTAGTGGTATGTTGCTCTGACTCTTTTGCACAGGGACCTTGGCAGTAAAATGTCTGGTGGTAACGCAGCATTTTATTCTAGCAACTTTCCAAGATTATACAAGCAATGTTTAATGTGTCCCTGGTTTTTGGGCTTTTGACCCCCCCCCCAATAAATTTCACCTTTTCCAGATTTCTTGTGTTGTGAAGTTGAGATGCAGTTGAGTATTGAGTAAATTTTACAAGGAGCTGAGAGCTGCAGGAGAAGAGAAGTTTAGTGCTGCTTAGGGTAAGTCAGCTTGCATTGTTAATAGCACAACAGGTTGTGTACTTGCTTTTGATACAGATGGTTGTTGGTTCTACTCCCACAAGGGGTGAATGCTGCCGTACTGAAAAAGTTAAGATACTAACTATGAGCCTGTTATCGGTTTGCTATCCATTTCCTATTGCAATATTACTAGCTTATCATTTTTAATGTAATATAGGCAATTTATTCCTCAGGGGCATCAGACACTTTATTTTTCGATTAAACCATGAAATATAAAGGTGTTTGCTAGCAGCAACCTCTTCATTAGTTACAGATTTATTTAATGTGGAATTATTTAGATGACTTTTTTACTCTTCAGAGATTGTGCATATTTACTGATAATGGTAGACTGTAGAATTGTGCATATTTACTGATAATGGTGGACTACAGAATTGTGCATATTTACTGATAATGGTGGACTGTAGAAGTTTGAGTAGACTTTTATGATGGAAATGTTCTGAACTGGGCAGTTTTGTCATTATGGGTGCATGCATTTTGTTTCATTGTTTACTGGAAAGATGTTCTGAATTGGGCAGTTCTGCCACTGGTAAAATGTATTTTCTTTGAATGTGGGTTTCAATGCTGTTTCAATGAATGTGAGTTTCAAGGGCAGAGAAGTTTTAATGCTAAGTTTGTTTAGCAGATGTCTTAGTGTTTGTGCTGTAAAATGCAAAATAAAACTTTCAAATGAAGTCCAAATCATCATAGAAGTAAATCAGTATGCACATTAGTGTTTATAAATGGAGTGAAATAGCCAAGTAATGGATCATTGGAATGGCTGCAGGGGGAGGCTCCATTCGACCATGATTTTGTGAGGGGGAAGGGTGGCAAACTTAAAGACAGTCTCAGCTGAACTATACCTCCCAAATGTCCAGATTTTCAAAGAATGGATAGATTTTTGCTTCTTATTTTTGGTTTGTTCCTCATAAAATTTGTGGTTTTCTGGCAAATCATTTAGGAATTAAGTCACTAAATAATGACACACTGAGTTTCAGACTTCATAACCTTCAGAAAAATGCATGCTAAAGTAAGACCTGTTGTTCTATCAACTGTCTCAGTTTATACAAGAGCAATTTTTAGTACTGTTTATATGTTCCCCCAATATATTTGGCCTTGTCCAGATTTATTGCATTAACAGGTTGAGAGGTGCATGCAAATAAATTGCTTTATAGAATTAGGCATAGCCAAACCTCTCAACTGTCCCTGATTTTGGCTCAAAATGTTGCTCTTCCCCCTAGTAATCCCTCCACAAAATAGCAATTTTGGAAGAAAACGTGGAGGGTTTACAATTAAGAAATAACTGTAATAATCAGAGTTATAGATTACTTTTATTTCAGAAATGCATGTAGATTCTTTTATTTTGTCAGCTGCTCAAGTTAGCAGTACTAATATTAAAGTGTCCCTTCTTTGACAGGTTCCCAGCTGTATTGTGTGGCTATTTTATATTTTTACATCACATTTTTGGTCCATTTTTCATAAAATTGTGTTTTTTTTTTGGCAAAATTGTGGGGCTTTTTGGCAAATTAGTGACAAATCATTAAAGACTGAAGTTAGAAAATAATGACAGACATTCGAGTTTCAGATTTCATACCATTCAGAAAATTCATACTAATGCAAGGCCTATTCTATTATCTTTCTAAGTTTATAAGAGCAATATTTAAAAATTGTCCTTATTTTTGGGCCTTTGTCCCACTTCTTTGTATGGCTTTGTCTAGATTTCTTGCTCTGAGGTTGAGAGGTATGACAAATGTGTCAGGGCCATCACAGTCAGCCAGAGACATTTCAAATTGTGACATACTTCTTGCACCTCACTCCCCCATGTAGTGACTCTGGATGTGTTGAAGCAAGGCAAGGAGTAGTTATGCAGTGTAAATGTGCACAGTATCACCCCCATCCAAGGTAGACACAAGTACTAGAGTGGATTTTCATCTGTCCTTGATTTTTGCAGAATGGTCTGGTTTCTGTCATATTTTTGTACTGTTGATTTATGCTTATTACTCAAAGTGCCTGTTGCTCTGTGTTTAAGTAGCAATACTTTAATGACCATCAGGTAAGCTTGGCTGAGATTGTAAGATGCAAGTAAACTTTAATAAGCATACTGTTAAAGAATTGCCAACATTGAAAGCCTTTCTGTTGTTGCCATGTAGAGAATACTTAACTAAATAATGTATAAGGCTTGGGTATTGAAATGCATATGACAGTATTTGTAATAAAGGACAGATTACATTATTTTAAGAAGCTCATTACACTTGGAGACTTCCAGTCATCTCTGCAGGCTTTACCCGTAAACTAAACAGAATGCCAACTGTGTGGTCCATAACCTGTACAGTAATCCTTTTAAGCAATGTATCTTGAGCTTATTTCTTGTTTACTTTTCATTTTTACTTTGATCATGTTTTCCCCATGAAACAAGTAGATAGTTGTCAGGCAGCAGGTCTTTTTTTGGATAAGAAACATTTTTACAAGTGAGGGCATCAGACATTTCTACTTTCAGCATGTTGCTTGGTACTTTAATAAAGCTGAATATAAATTATAATTAAAACTGCAGTGCAAGAACTGGTTTGAGTTGAGTGCTACTTGATTTTGACTGGCATTCCATTAATGTATTTAAAAAGTAATTTATTTTTTCATGCCTCACAACCTTTTTGTTTCCATCTAGATATTAAGTAAGCTGTCATGCAGCCAATGCACTAAAATATTTTTATTCTTCTACACTTCATTTTGTCTTGATTGGACTCTCATAATGACAGTTTGGCACCCAGGGCAGTGTATTTAGTTAGTTTTTGTGGTTTTGAGCATAGCTCCTCCCCTTTCTAGTTGGCCACACCCCTTCCCATTGACCCCACCCATTCAGCTGTCTCCTGCAGCCCCCCTTTGATTTGAAGTCACCAGCCACCACTGCATTGAAAGACATAAGGCATTATATTAGACAAATAAATATCAGTCATATACTTCTACCATTTAACCAGTACAGTACATTCTTCTTGCAATGCATTGATTCATTGATATATGAAAATACATACCAGTTTCTGGCACTTTACATCTGATAAACTATATAAAGGATATTCTAAATAACTTGCACAAAAAGGTGTACACAGTTTACCATTGCTTTGAACATGTTTTATATAATATGAACTTGTTTAAAAATATTTGTCTTTATCAAAGGGTTATCCTTAACCTTTGTAGGGGAAAAGTACATTAAATCAATTAAGAAATAAAATTAGCAAAGACTAAAAATACATTTGCCAAAGTTAATAAAGTATCTACTACAAAATAAGTGTGTGCTTATCCCTTTGACAGATCTTAAGACTCTGAATGAAATATTAATCTTATCACTTTAATTTGTAAGACAAACACTGACATTGCACAATACAGTCACTACTATAGCTGAATTTCGGAATGTCAGTGAAGTAAACAATTATTGTTTTTTTCTGCAACAGCAAAAAAATTGCAGCAGGCATCTTCATGAGAAGAGTACAAAAGGCAGATTTCAAATAAATTGCACAGCAAAGTAATGAAAATTGATAAAGTTATGAGGAAGCGTTTCATGGATTACTAGCAGCTTTAAACTTTAGCAACTCAGTTGCTTGGTGACAATTTTTCAGAATATTCATCTTAGGCCTTCCTTAGGTACCGAATAAAATCACTTTGTAACATGCTATATAACCAGTTCATGGTAGGTTGCAAAATATTGATGCAGATTGTTAAAAAATAGCCAGGCTACATTTATTCATTGCAATGGCAAATACAAAATGATACACTATCTGCAAAATATATAGCTAGTTACTGATATCTGTCAATGTGCACTATGCATAAAAAAGTAACTACGCCCTTGCCAGCTGTTAAGTGAGCAGCTAGAAATCCTACCCCCTTGATCTCCTTCCCTTTCCTAATAAGGACAAGAACTAAAGATATTCAGTGGGTACCTCACAGCCTTCTTTCCAACAGTCTTGTACTCATTCCTGAACTTATATAACGTCTATTGTGATATGCAATCTGTGGGAGTATTTTTTTCTGCTTTTGTAGTGATAACAGAATAAGAAGTTATAATTATGAGGGCACATGTTTAAAATGTTAAAGTATACCAAAAGAAAATGAAATAAGACTTAGCTAATAATTACATGTATTATCTTATAGAAATGGATGGTTCCACAACAAATGTGTCATACTGCTATGCTGGAATCCTGTCTCTATTATACTATTTTTTAGGTATTAAGTATTTGGATTTTTAAAACTAGGTATATCCCCTGGTTATAATCCATTTCTGAGAAGTTCCCAGAAATGCACAGTAAGGAATGCAATCAGTTTAAACAGCCTTTCAAGGTATTATGTGCACAAGTATACAGTGCATGAAGATATCACAGAAAATAAAGACAAGTAGTTGTATTACTATTTAAACATAGACTAGTATAGTGACAAACATCTGCATGCAATTCCAGTCATCCATCTATAATTCCCTTTTCCTTATTTCTGCATATGGGGTTAAGGTGTCACATCAACGGTGACCATCACCTAGTGCCAAGTGGCTAGCCCTGCCATGGTATGCATAATACAGGTACAGAAGAAAATGAAGCCGGCATATTTAACTGTTGATTCATAAACATATAAGAAAGGTGCAATAATTTCACTTGTTCATAGAGCCACTGCACGTTAAAAATGGATCAGGGACTGATTATCAAAATGATTGAAAATTTCTTTCTCAACAACTGTTAAATTTGTGGCTTAAGCATGTAATCTTCTTTTAATAATTTCAAATGTTTCTAGCTGACTTAACAAATGTTTCACTTACCAGAAAAATACAGGTAACAGAATATATAATTAACTCCTATGTTTATACATAGACTAAAATAGTTTTTGAACAATAAAAATGATTGCAGAGACCCTAAGATATATAAATAAGCTTTCATGTAGTCAGCACTTCATCTGAACTATGCACTATAAAAAACACTATAATAGAACTAAGAAATTTCATTGTAATACATTAATGTTAAGCTGGGTATTTTCTGCATTCAGTATAATTGGCCATACTCTCAACATTCTAACTTAGAATTATAGTAACAGATGTTCCATATTTCAAAGTCCATTGCTTATGATAATGATATTCTATGGGGTTTCAGTTTTCTTGTGGAAAAGCTGGTTATATCAGGGGAATGGTCATTTCTGATGTTGATTTTCACCAATTGTTTTATACAAGTGTTAGATTCAGTACTTGTAGTCATATACTAAATATTTCCAATTCATTTAAGTAATTCAAGTTTTAAATTAATTTGTGGTTTAAGCATGTGATCATCTTTTAATAATTTCACATGCTTCTAGTTAACTCAACAGTTGCTTTCACTCATTAGAAAGAAAAGCAAAGGCTGTAATGATTAACCCTGGTAAAACTAAGATTTTATTTTTTAAATATATTAATCCCAGTGTGCAGGATGTTCAGATAGATGAATCAATGAAACTTCTTGAATGAAATTATTTATAGCATACATAACAAAATGTTAATGATAAGGCAGAATTGGCTTTTAACACACCGCAAATGGATAAAAAAATAGCAAAATCTCAGTTTGTCCCAGTCCCCTTCAATAAACATATCACACCGAATGACATTTGACGACCTTTACTAAAGCTTCCAGAACATAGCTTTGATTACCAAAATGTATTAATTACAACTGGACATAGTATAGATTATTCTAAACACAGCATAAACATTCTTGTAATGTTAGTCAGGACAGCATACCTACTCATCCTGCCCCAGTAAGCAGCGTCCATACCTCTACTTGCTCACTTTACTTATGAAGCAGCGTCCCCATCTCACTTCATACACCATTCATTGAATTATCGTCCAACCAAATAAGCAGCATCCTTACCTCCATTTGCTTATCTATTCAACAAACTTCCTCCAGCTGCTCATTTTCCTTTCCCCAAATCCTTGAGGGGGAACAGAAGAGGGCAAGCCTGTCCCTCTTCTCCACCAACCAGCCTGACCAGGCTGTTCTCCCTCTCTTCTACCCAAAATTGTTCAACCTGAGGTGGCTTACTGGTAAATTGCTTTGACTATGGTGTGCAGGGTCCTGGGTTCAAGGCCAGCAAAGGCTATATAAACCTATAAGCTACCCATCTATGTCAAGCAAAGTTCCTCATTAGCACTCTTCAAGAAAAATCTTGATGAGTGGATGGGAAATAGGAAATACACCCCGGGGATCGCTTCTGTGGCTCTGCTCAACAGGGGCACAGGAAAATAACTTTCTTGGGTGGCGTAAGCCAGGGAGTCTTGTTGGCTAGGCTTACTTAGGCCCTTGGGCCGATAGCCTAGTACCTACCTATGAACTATCTCCCATAAAGGGAAGGGTTAAGCCAAACATCATTCAGTGTACCCATCATCTGTAAAGTACATTAGAACCCTGTCATCAACCCCACACCTTGACATACCATCACTGAAACACACCTTAATGAAACTAAATAAAGTAGGATTACCCGTGACCCCACTGTACCACACTGGAACATCCACTCCCAGAGAATACATTCCCTTCCCATCCACTTCCTTCAAGCCACTAACCATGGCTCAACCTTTCTGGAATGATAACCTATAGTCATAACAAATGCCACAGAAACTATAACCTCTTGAACTCAAATCAGCACCCAGTCAAAGAAAACCCATCTTACATTATTCTACATCTATCCCTCTACGCACTCAACCCAAGCCGACCCAACAAAACACTGAAGACCCACCAAAGTCATGATAGCACAATACTATGCACCTGATTAAGGTGCTGATTGCTAGAAATGCACCCCAAAACTCCACCCAAATCTGACATGCCTAACTGCGTACTTACCATGTTAAAATTACCGGAAACCTCGTTACCCAATGATCCCAAAACCAACCCAACCTCAGCTATTAAATCCATCCCACCTAGGTTCTACCCCAAACTTCCCTTTACTGCTAGCTAAACACCTGCTGTACCATGCCCCTAAATTGCCTTGAGCATACCTGAAGCCACAGTAAACTTAACCATACAAACTTACTCACCTGAATGAGCACCTGGAATCATGTCATTACCTGCAACCTCACTGCTTTCCAAGCCAATGTCCAGAACCTCCAACAGCAGCATCCTCTGTCTCATCCACTTTCTTATGGCCCACCAGCTGATACAAACCGTGTCCTTCACCATCTCTGCCAGCAATTCTGTACCTCCATCTGCAAAAGAAAACAAATTAAGCACCTTGCTGTCATGCAAATTGCAAAGCTTCTAGATATCAACCTCCCTCTACCCAATTATGGATCTACCAGTCATATGCTCAACCCCCAAGGTAACAACTGATTCACCTCCAAGAACATTTGGCCAGTCAAACTGCAACACCAGAGCTTTCAAATCCCCCACATTCTACAAATAACATTAGCAGAATACAAAGTAAAGATAAGAATCAACCCCTTACTCTGTGTGTATGCAGCAAACCAATCTCCCCCCACTATGCCCACCACTTACCACCAGCAATAAGCTAGCTGACCGATTGGGGATGCTGTAGTCGACTTAACCATAAAAGGTCACTCAAACTACTGTCATTGTAAACCACCAATATCTGTATCTAACTATTGCTGTCACTAACTGAACTTAATATATACCCATCTAACACCCCCGATCTCCCTTCCCTTTTCCCCTCAATCTCACCATCTCTTCTTCTCTTTCTTTTGCCTCCCATTTAAAGTCTATGCACCACACATTAATCCCCCAACTGAGAACAAACAAATAGGGGTATAGCCATCCTGAGTAGTAAAGTTCCTTCCAGCTAGTAAACACACGGTAACAGCTGCTACTCTACTATCATGCTTTTCCCCCACACCTGCCCCATAGCATCCTTTCCAGAAAATCAGCAGCCCTGACTTACACAGCAAACTTACCTGAACACATCCCTTCTGGTACCCGGATAATACAATTAACCATCACTTTAAGACAAACAGCATGGACAAACCTTAACCCTCCCAGTGAAAAGCCGCTGCAAGGAATGTGGGCAAATCCACCCTCAACTGAGATGGAGACCTATAAATAAGAAAACTTCCAAATATTGCTCTAACGACTAAGGAAGCTGATAAGGAGAAGGCTTGTTAGCCCTCCCTCCCACTGCACGTGTGCAGCACACAGCCATTATACAAGTAAGGTCACAGCCCACCTGTGCAGTAAATTTTTAAACTGTAACAATAAATACTTACCCCCACAGTCTAATGATCAACACCCAAACCCTAACCTAGCAATAATTCCCCCTTAATGAAACTTTGCAAATAAATCAGAAACAAATACCTTGTATGGTATGCAAAATTACACTGCACCACAACCCTGGTAAACAATGGTGGACAACCTTCACATATGCAGTTTATAGCCAAACCAAACGAGGTTTACTGGGAAATCAACCTTCTATGTGTACAGCTAATAAACATATGTAAGCCATATCTGTGAAGCTGTCAGTGCAAGCAATATGAACATAACCATACATAAAAGTGTGACCATGGCCCATCCAATTAGAAAGGCAAGTCATATTGCCCTTACAAAAATAGAAAATAGACAGAATACTGGGTTGGCACTAACATGAATTCTCTAAACGACCTGAAGCTTGCAATCGAAATGCGGTCAGTACCCTACAACCTCCATCGCAACGGCTTGCCAACAATTTGCCAGTGCACCCCACTTTCATAGAAATGAACCAGAACAAGAGGCAGATCTGTATATTCCAGTAAATCCATACCGCCAAGAGGTATGTAAGTAAACCCCTACATATTTAACTATTTGTTATTTAAAACAAATCTGAATACCTTCCCCACACCACACGAGAAGACCTCGTAATGCAACTGGCTAACTAGCCGTGAATATTCCATCTGCAAAATGTCCACCTCGAATATGAAATCAGGTGCTGCATTAGCCCATGTATTCTGAAACTCTGAAACTCTATGTCACCCACCTCCAAACGACTACAGAACCACAAATTCATGGACAGACCAAATACCAGTATAAACCTGCACTGCAGAGAAGTTTTTTTCTTTTTTTTCTTTCCCCTTTCCAGAAGAGACAAACTGTCATGCAGACAGAAAACTGTATGCTCCAGCCAATGGAGTCACACCCCACCCACACTACTGTCACCTTGTTCAAATTTATGCAGTCAGCCATACACCACACCATGTCTAAATGTCTGCCGACTGCCATACATCAACTAAACTTTTCCAACAGCCCCATCAGCACTCTGTATGCTCATTCTGACCCCTCACAAGATGTTCAAGCTCACATGCAGCCAGCCTCATGGCAATATATCTAGTCTAGAGTCAAGGGGCCCTTTTTTTTTGTTTTTTTCACCACTTACACTAGCAACTTTGGTGCATAAAAAATACCTACTGCTAAACCTGCCACCAAAATGAAACAAGTCCTCTTATGTGTGTGTCCATTTGAAGAGAAAGCGCACGGCACTGACTGCTAGTTCCACACCATGCATGCATGGCACCAACTGCTATACAAACTCGCTCAGAGCCCATGAAAAAGGCATCAATGTTCCCAGCTGAGGAAAATACCTCAGAATGCAGCACAACAGACTAGCCCCCAAAGGAGCACTTCATCACCAACCACAGCTCCATCCCACAGCTCTCACTCTTATTTCCCAAACATTTAACCACCCTCTAACAAAGTGCAACATATAATCAGAAAAGGGGTACACCCACCAACAAGTTACATGCTCCAAAGCTCACACAGCATGGTGCAAGCATTCCTGCATAACTTCAAAAGCCACGAGTCAACATATCTCCTTCCCAAATGCAAATCAGATCCTCACCCATTTAGTATGCAGCACAAAATTTTACCAACTCAAAAGGAGGTACAATCACCAAGAGGTGGAGAGAACATATTATATTATCACTACAGCGCATGTACACTACAATTAAGTAAACCTCAAACGCAAATTTATGCATTTTGCTGCCTTATAACTAATTACAAATTATTTTGCTAAATCACGGCTGGACTGCCACAGGCCAACCACTATGCTGCCTCCCCCAAAGCCCATGAAAAGATGCACCCAGTGTGAGTGTTGTCTGACTTGTTGAGAGCTATGAATCATTACTACAAATGTGTCTAAGTTGCACAGCATTAAATCCACTGGAAAGTATACCTGACACATGTGAATTTTACTTTTATGTCCACCATTAAATCCATGATGAAAATAATGACTTCATTGGCATTTAATATAATTGTATGTTATCTATCAACTTAACATATTGAGGCATAACTCATCACTCAAAATACCCATGCAAATATTGTGCAGTTAATGTCTCTATCAAAACTGAGCCAACAGAAAAACCCACCCGGCCACCTGCCTTCAGATGTGACAGAGCTTCGCACCCCAAGATGCTGCAACCATCAGAATAACTCAAACAATATGCCTGGAGACTGAGGTAACACTACCTCTCAATGAAGCACAAATGGCTATGATCATTTAAAACATATTCCTAAAATAACAAACCTCACTAATAAGTGCCCTGCGCAATAGTGTCCACTGATATGCCCTGTACACCTCTCCCCCCCTCAACTTTACTAATCTGACAAGCAACACAAGTCAGAGAAATGAAAGAAATATGTAATAAAAGGAGAGAAAAACAATATTTATATTAGAATATTACATTAACAACTTCCTCCAATGCCCCCACTATTAATCTAAGGCTTACTTAACCACCGCCGTACCTACAGGTCGTCTCGGACGTAAACCTACCCTGTAGCAAGCTCATGCCAAAATGTGATTACTTACCCAGCTACACTTGTCTAACCCCCCTAAGCCCCTCCCTGCCCTTACCTCATTTCCTCTCCAATCATCCCTCCCTCCATTTAACCCTTTCATCTCCCCAACCTACTTAACTCCAACTAATATATCAATCTAACCCCACTTGAAGATGTCCCAGGACAACTTGGTTTGTTGCCAAACCTCATTTGTCATTATGCAGGATGATCAATTTTCTGAAATTAAAACATATGGCTTATTTTTTTCCTAATCAGAAACTATGTTTTTCTGTCAACCTGTGACAGATTTAAAAAAAAATGTAGTCACTTTGGAGGAGATTTATTTGAAAATCCAGCAAAACTTGGATTATTTGAAAGATTCTAAGAAGTTATTTGAAATATTTAAAATATAGAGTACAGAACCCTGACATTTATTTGGTTATAGCTAACATGTTACACTTTCAACTTCTTATGATTAAACAAACAAATATATCTGTAATGCTTGTCTCATTACTTTTTTATTCATAATTTTCAAAACTTTAAAAACACAAGAGTAGTAATTAATTAGCATTCAATGTCCACAGTTATAATTATCATACTGCATTGTTCAGTCAGTTAAATGGAATGCTAATAAAATTTACTAGTTAAAGTATAGCATGATTCATTTTCAGGCAGGTTTAAAGAAACATCTAAAGAAATCAATTTAAACATGCACTCTCTTCATTTTAATTCTATTCTTTTTAGGTGAGGCAGATTATCTTCAATTTCAATCCAATGATTTATCTATTAATCCATTTATTATAGGTAAGGCAGTTGATGCCTAGGTACCACACTTTTAATCAAACTATCCCTAAGTTATGTCTAGATAGTTTGAAGGAGAAGTAACACCTATAACTTTCAGGTAGCATCAACATAGGAAATGGATAAAATATGCTTGTAAAAGATTTATATAAAATCCCCAAGAAAGAATATTTTACAATAATCAATTTTATACCATGTTTATTGGACTCCTTATACAGTTAGGTGACCTGGGAATACTAAAAATCAGTTGCAGCATGGATGCACCCTGAGGGGTACTTAGCTGCATGGTTGGTGGGATTGGCATATGAATTTGTCATGGTACAAAAAGTCAGGTGCTGCGGTAGCGTTGTCACCTCACAGTAAGACGCTGTCCGGTTCGATTCTCAGCTAGAGCGTTTTCTGCGTGGAGACATGCGTGAATGGGTGTACCTTCATTGAAGGTTGTGTGTCAGGGCTGGTAACTCGGCATGTAAAAATCAACTACCAATCATTAGCGGACCAGAGTTCCGCTGTGGCGACCCCTAACCGGGAAAAGCCGAAAGACACAACAACAACAAAAAGTCAAATAAACGAGCAGCCGTGGTGGTGCAGCAGTAGCGTTGTTGCCTCACAGCAAGAGGTTCTCCCGTTCGATTCTTGGCTGGAGTGCGGAGAGTGTGCCTTCTGTGTGGAGTCCGCATGTCCTCCCCGCGGTTGGATGGGCGTTCGAAAGACATGCGTAAATGGGCGTGCCTTCATGGAAGGTTGAACGTTGAGGTGGCACCTCGACGTTCGTAAAAATCTACTGCCAATCATTAGCGGACCAGAGTTCTGCTGTGGCGACCCCTAACCGGGAAAAGCCAAAAGACAACAACAACAACAAAAAGTCAAATAAACATATTAAAGGAATTGCAAAAAGAGTTTAGCTATATGTCATGATATGTGAATTACTGCATCTAAGCTACATTTGTAAAAAAAAATAAAAAGCATTCTAGCCTCAATAACCACAAAACAAATGACCCTCAATTCCTGGAATCAGGGATTATTTTAGACTCCCATTAAATACTTGGCAAAGACTATTTCTGAAATCCATTAACTTTAAAACACTGTCATTAGCTAAGAGCCAGAAAGAATGGGGAATAGTATGGAGTCATTATTTTGCTATGTAATTTTCTCTGATAGTGCATTCATTTGCACAACTGCTTTTTAGTTTTCTTCTTAATAATAGAAAAATCATTTTATAAAAGTAATTTGTGCAATTATTTAAGCATTAGTTAAGATAAAGGAGTACGTGTATTATGCAGTGAGGTAGGAAGTGATGGAATTAATGACTAATGCTGTCAGTAACATTAGAAATGTTTTACAGCAATTACAACTGGGAGTAGTACCAATACTAACTTTAAGATGGTACAACATAAGTAGTCTGAGACCAGGTGGGTGTGAAGAGTGTCAAGTCTGGTAGGTTATTTTCCAGCTTGGAGAGAATCTATAAGTAGAGTATCTCAGCACATGCGAATGAAAAGAGTAAGTAAAACTGTGAGGCAAGTTGACAGATGATGGTTTGACCACAGACAGCAGAAATGAGGGCAGAGAATCACAGTAAGGTAAAAGACAGGGAAACTTTAACATGCACAAAAAAACACAGAGAGGGAAGTGGTTCACAGAGAACCTCTAAACAAAGGTATGACAGATTATAATATTATCAGTTTAAAACTGCAGATTATAAGCAAATTAATTGATTAAGAAATATGCTGTCAAACCCTGCAATGGAGTAGTATCCCACCCTAAACTGTTCCTCTATCTTGTATTCACTGTGTGTTAGACTAGGTTCCAGCTCTTCCTTTACCATGAAATGGATAAAACACTCAACCGTTGTTGAGGTATAAAAGTGATATACTGATTAATTAGTTTTTTTTTTTAAATGTTTATTATGCCTTTTTAACACCTTTATTGAATTATCACCTAAGACATATGCAAACATAAATTTATATAAAAGAAAACCATATTAACATGTTCACAGTTACAAACATTATACATTACATATATTATTTCATACAATTATCATCAATCTAAAATTATATAAACTGATCAATTCCTACCTTCCTATAAACCCTCACTCCTTCCCTAAAACGTTTCCACAATGTCCATTTTTTCTAATTTGCTCCTATCCTTTTCTAAAGATCCCACATCCAGTTCTCTTATCTCTCTTACAATATTCAGTATTTCAGATACAGTTGATTTAGACTTTGATTTCCACTTTCTAGTAATTGTTTTTTTGGCAGCCACCAGAATTAAACTTAGCAAGGCTTTACCATGTCTAATCAATTCAGATCATGTATTCCAGCTCAAAAATAATTTTCTCAGTTACACCTATTTGCTCAACCAATATTTCAGAAAGTACTCTGTATGGAATTTTTAAAGTCTGCCAACTCACTACACTCCCAAAACACATGTTCCAAGTTACCCCTTCTTCCCAATCACACCTCCAGCATTTGGCATCTACTTGAGGAAAAATTATTTGGCGACTAAATTTGTTTTAAAAATACCTGTGCAAATGCTTCCAATTATAACTCCTAAATCTTCCAGATTTTGTTGCATATTTGGGAGCCATATATATGTCCACCAACTGTTTTCTTGTGAATTGCTTATCCAATCTATCTTTCCAATCCTTTCTAAAATCTGATTGATTCCTATAGTTGTTGAGCATTATTTTATATGCCCTACTAATTAGCTTTTTTTTAACAGCATCATCTGTTCTAGATTCATCTAAAAAGTCTACCAGAGCACGTCTTTCATATAGGATCTCCCTATCCTTTCTCTGTTTCTGGGCATATTATAAACTATTAAACCACAGAAAAAAATAAAAATAAAGAATGTATCATGGGCAGCAGAATTACAGAACTATGTTTAATAGAAACGACACAATTGTGCAACAAAACTACTTAGAACGTTATCCCTTAAATCATCTAGGGACTCTGATAATGACCCTTCTCATAAATTTACTTTCCTAGTATTAGAGTTGATTAAACTTAACAATACGAGAGGTGACATTAAAACAAAGACTGAGTGTGCAGAAACAAAATGGATTTCAGAATTGCATGCTGACTGTGGGAAAGGATTAAATGGTTCTGTATCTTTAAGACCTGTGCTGAGATCTAGAGCTCTAGCCATCCCTGATTTGTGAGTGAGTATTTAAGGAATGTTTTAACTGCTGTGTATTAGATCTCATCTGTGATAGGTGTAAAAGCGCTCATCTTCTCTCTGCGTTTTTATTGTTTTTAACATTTGTTTTAATTAACGGAATTTTAAGTGGTAATCTCTGCTGTGTCGGCTGGATATACTTGGTTTGTGCAATAGCTTAATAATTTCTTTATATTCTCAACCTACCATAAATGATCCAATAAAATATGCTGCAGTAGGATCCATAACTAAAGATTATAGCAATCTGTATTTATTACTGTTGATCAAATTCACAGATTTCCGGAGTGGGGGTCACCTGATCTAATCCAAACAAAAAAAACACCATCTAAAATTATGAAAATATATGGCTGCAAGTGAAAAAATAAACAGACTTGCAAATGAGTACGTTTCAAAATTTCACATCAATAAATTTACAGAATTGTAGTGAACATTTCCCATCGCTATGCCCATGACCTGAAAAAAAAAATAACTATGTCTAAATGAAAATAAAAGTTATCCAGTAAACAAAAGTATAATAATTTTAGTTAGCATCAAAATTTGGAATATTTTGTAGCATCTCTCATAACATCCAAACCCCATTTGATTTCAGCATTCAGAAATAACTAATTGACATCCAATACTATTAACAAATACTATCTAGATCATTTTAATCTCTTAAGATTTCTTAAGAATTACAAAGTATATTTTAGGAAATAGTTAAGTCTTAACACATTCTAAAATAAAATCTAACTGTGGACAGTGTAGATCTGCAAGATGATGATCAGGCTTGGGTACCACGGAATCCGCATTAATTTTTAATTAAATGCTCTATATTTTGATAACATTGTACACTATTCTCCAAAAAAGTGAAAAAGAAATTAATGACAAAACAAAATGAATACATTTTTAGGAAATTCAAAAGTATCCAGTGTTACAGATAGTCTGCATGTTGATTCAACATTTCAAGAAAAGTTTGTTTAAAAAAAAGTAGAACACTAAAGGCCCTATAGAATTTTTGCTTCCATACTTCCATTTCTGCAAGTAATTTGCCATTTTGCCTTGATGGAAACACACACACACACACACACACACACACATATATATATATATATATATATATATATATATATATATATATGGGTCTACTTCATAACATTGAAATTTCATAACTTTGAATTTCATAACATTGAAAGTGTGCTTTATAACATTGAAAACTACAATGTATATGTAAATAACATCCTCTCCACCTATAACAACACCAAACTAACAAACACACTTTCTACTACATTTCTGCAGGCCCCTACACCCCCACATCCACCGTAAATTAAATAAACCAACTCCAAGATTGCACTACAGTGGAAAAACGTTAATTTCCTAACCTCACTGTATCACAATCACCATACAGTGAGGTTAGGAAATTAACTTTTTTCCACTGTAGTGCGATCTTGAAGTTGGTATATTTAATGTATGGGGGGGTGTGTGGGGCTTGCACCCGTGAAGAAACATAGTAAAAAGTGTGTTTGTTAGTTAGGTGTTGTTATAGGTGGAGAGGATGTTATTTACATATGCACTATAGTTTTCAGTGTTATGAAGCACACTTTTAATGTTCTGCATTTTCAATGTTTGGGGTTTTCAGTGTTTTGAATTTTCGATGTTATGGTCTCAATGTTATGAAATTCAACATTATGAAATTTCAATGTTATGAAGTAGACCTATATATATATATATATATATATATATATATATCTATGGTTTCAATTCAGAATCCAAAAATATCACAATCCTGAATTTCAGAAAACGTCATAATCTGGAAGCCCAAAATCCTGAAAATTCAAAATCCTGAAAACTCAAAATTCTGAATCCCAAAAGACTGACAACACACAGGATACATATACTGACTATAGATAACACAAACCAGATTACATTCCACCAAATATAAGCAGGGGGGAAAGCCCCCCTGCACCACCCACACCCCCTGCTACTTAAATATATCAACTCCAAGATTGCACTTCACTACACTATCATGAGTTACAGTATGTTGTAGTATAGCAAGTTAAAAGGGAATGTTACTAAGGTTACAACAGGGAGTCATATAAACATGTGATGGTATGTTTGCCATTTTCTTTCTGTGGAGTGTAATCTTGGTGTTTATATATTTAATTAGCAGGGGGGGGGCGTAGCCCCCCACATGGGGGGTGCCCATACTTGGTGAAAAGTGGTATCCTTTGTCTTATATGTGTTTCTCTGTGTCCTTGTACTGGAATATTGCCATTCTTTGTGTCCTGTATATTTTCAGTATTTTGTGATTCAGGATTTTGAATTTTCAGGATTTTGGGTTCTGGATTATGAAGTTCAGGACTGTGATATTTCAGGATTCCGAAGTGAAACTATATATATATATATATATATATATATATATATGTGTGTATTTATTTTGCTTACTTCTGACATCAGAAAAAGAGACTATACTAGTGGTAATTAAACATTGTTAGATAAGTGATATTCCCCAAAAGAGGCTTATTTATATATTTATTTACTTACTGACTTAATTGTTTAATAAGATGAATTCTCAAAAATATTGCAAAAGCTATTGCCTAATTATCTTAATGCAGGATACATACAAAAAATAACGTTGTGGACCAGAAAAATTAATCTGGATCATTAAATTCATGGGAAGACCGGTCAATATTATTACAAACTGCATGATGAGAATGCACAAGAAAAAAAATACCTTAAAGTGCGAGCTACATATTAACATAAATGGAATATTCAAAAGAGGACAAGTTTAAAATCAAAATATTTTAAAGTGAAGCACTTGATCATAAATACTTTGTCATTTATTATAACACAAAATATAAAACAGTATATTGTTTTAAATGTAAGTATACATCCTTTCAAATATAGTTATGCTCCATTGTGTCAGTTTTTATGTCAGACAAATTAATTTAAACCTTTCTAAATAAATAGATTTCCCAACTACCCCCTACATCATAAAGACAAGTGACAGGGATGTTTACAGTACCTTAACTGTCCCACAAATTTCTATTTAAATTATGCTATTCTTTTAAAAACAGACACAGAATGGGTACTTTTTGGAGGTTTTAAAACAAAGTAATAATAAAACATCAAGGAAAAACTGCATTCAATCTGAAATGTGCTTTACTATGTCTCTTTCTTCTCTGAGTATCTACTGACCCTCATCCACCTTTCTACTGACATATCTGATTATCTCTCTCCCCATACCATGGCCATTCAGCTAATGGTTGGGCAAAAACTGTCTTCTGGATAGACTTTCATCTTGCTGTAATAGGGTTTGATCCCTCTCTCCTCTTCAGGTGACATGACATGCAACTGTAAAGGTGGGACCTTCAATGCTGGCCAAGTAGCTTGCACATTTCTCCACACTTTTGCCAAACAAAGTTAGAGTACTTCTTCTATGCAGATCAACTCCATAACTTTAAAAGATATGTTACTCTACACATCTGTCTCAAGTTGTTAGCACTCCATAGGGATTTCCATAGGGAAAGTAACACAAGCTAGTATGAGCTGATCATTCTCAGCCTCCAGAGATACATATAGATCCTCTAGCAATCAGGCCATTATCATAGTAATTTTCATAGCATTAACCATCCATGTGGAGCTGGTAATCCAAAATATATTTTCAAATCTCATAAAAGTTGCTACCTATTATAAAGGAAATTGTAAATTAAACATTAATAGGCAAATCAGCTCCAACACACTAAAATCAGGGGCTGATTTCTATCATTCATAGTACAATAAAAATATATTTTCTTATGTCCTTAACACAGAGCTGAAGCAGTTTTAAAATCATGTTATAAAGTACTTGATAGGAATCCTACTCTTGTTAAAAAAAAGCCCTGAGAATAAACAAAGATTTTCTCCACCTGTTGTGACATGAAGAGAATCTCTCACTCAGAGACATTAAAAGCCACACATAGAATTATCTCATTAGCATCACATTACCTTGTCTTTGACTTGCACAGTACTGTCAGACCTGATAGTCTTAATGTTCTCCCTACCAGCCAACCC